>NW_008238434.1:839164-842235 GCF_000691975.1 Corvus brachyrhynchos
CGCCCCGCCCCGCCCCTCATGCTCCCTCAGGCGCTGCCCCGAGCGAGCTCCAAGCGCGGAGCGTGCGGGGAAATCATGGAATGGCTCGGGACCGTAAAGATCAGCTCATCCTGGGTACGGACGTGGTCAGAGCCCTGTCCGGCCTGATCCTGCACACTCCCAGGGATGGAGCAGCCACGGCTTCTCTGAACACCCTGTGCCAGGCCCTCACCACCCTCACGGGGAAGAACTTCCTCCTAAATACCCAGCCTAACACTCAGTTTGAAGCCGTTCCCCCTCACCCTGTCATTCCATGCTTCTGTAAAAGATCCCTCTCCGTGTTGCCCGCAGGCTTCCCTCGGGCACTGGAAGGAAACACCTCCGTCACTCCCAGCTGCCTGAAGAACAGTTTTTAATAAAATCCCCCAAATTACCACACACTCAGAAAAGCAGCGTCCCAGCAATGGAAGGGAAGAACGTCTTTATTTCCATGACATGCGTTTGTACGAAGTTCCAAGCAAATACAATGTGTTTCATCTCCTGGCCTTTTAACAGTGGAAACCCCATGGATGCCACACCCCAGCCCGCTCCCGTCAGGGCACCCGACCCTCGGCCATACGCCGCGAGAGGCAATTTATTACGGTTCCCAGTTTGTGAAGGCAACTGCAAGAAAGCAACAAACCCGACAGAATGGGTGCATTAGTATAATTTCTGATCAGTGGTCCCATGTAACCTTGCAGATTGCTGATCTCTTCTAGCCAAGCTGTTTCTTCTAACCAAGTGGGGTAAAGACAAGAAAAACACTATCCATTTGCAAAGGGACAGAAAATGCCCCAAACCGGGAAAACAGTCCCCTGTCCAAGACGAACTGCAATTTAAATTGCAGAACCAAGCAAGGTACAGGTTGAATCTTCCCCATCCTTTCCCATCCCACTGGTGAAAAACATCTGAGCATTCAGCATTCAGCAAGGCAACTCATATCACAGGAAAATATTACCCAGATCTAGGCCTGCCACAGAAATAACTCCAGAATTACCATGATGGGAATACTTATGCAAAATGCTCTCTGTACAGATGTACCTAATTCATATTAGAATGAATTAGTTTCCTTTTGCAGGAGGCTGCAGTCTGTTTTGCTGCCATGCTAGTTGTCTTTCACACCAAAAAAAGTATTAAAAACCATCACGTCCCCTAATTTTAGCTTAGAAAGGCTGCTGCTGCTTAACTCTAGAGGACGTGTTATAAATTTGAAGTCACTTAGCACTCAGTACCAATTAAAAATAGTTCATGATTTGTAAAAGTGAAGCAGCGGCAGTGAAATAAGCAGTGATTTGTTAAAAAAAGTTGGCCGGCAGTGGTTTGTATGTTTACAAATTAGCATTTTTGCATTAAATATAAGGAAGAAACAAGCCAAAGTACTTCTGCAAGGAAAACATCTGTGACCTTCACGTTTCCATACCACAGTACGACTTTTAGAATAAATAGGAACTGCATTTATTTTACTGCAGGGGCAGAGCAGTTAATCCAGTTACTCAACAAGGTTCCTCCCTCACACAGTAATATTTGCCTGCTCCTCTAGTGTCAATTCTCTGTTAGTATTAAAGAATATTTTGATAGCATTAAAAGACTTTGCACAGTTTGCTGAAGTTAAATGCTAACAGATACTATGCTTCCAGGACTTTGTTATTTCTTCCCATGTCTTTATGGGCATAAATCCTGCAGTCCTTGCTGCAATTATCATTAATCTTTGCTGTCCTCTACCTGTATGACATTCAGAAACAGGCTCAAAACACCAGGCCAGAATTTCAAGGTGCCTTAAACTGACCTCTAAAGTAAGGTCTTGCATTTGAAAGGCCAATTTACTAAGATACTGGGTTTCATCTCCAAGCTTTTCTGTGCAAACTGAGATGCAAAGAACACATTTAAGCATCTCTGTGCCGAGATCATGGCTTGATACAGATCGTGTGTATGAAAGCAGCTGCCTCCTTTTAATAACTGCTTTTGTAATGTGATTCTGCCCTCCAAAATCTAAGCACATGTAACAACCTCTGGCTGCCTGTCACTTCAGTTAACATCTGCACTAGAAATTACATTAAATTATTCTGATATTTCAAAACTGTTGCCACTTATTACGTGATTTCCACACCTGTTACATGATTTCCACAGCCTACAGACCTGAGTAACTCAGTGGGAATGGGAATGGCAGGACTTGATATTCTGTATTCGATAGCTGTAAGTGAATCTATTTTATGGTGGGATTTAAACCAAAGAAATGCTGCCTAATGGTTATAGTTATTGTAAACATTCTCATCTTTCCCTTCCATAAAACAAAACAAAACAAAATAGCCATAAAGTGCTCTGGAAGGCTAAATAACCCCGAAGTGCAGAGTGGGACTGAGAAACCTGCTCCCATACTTTCCCCTTTTTAAATACAGCAATAAGAGAAAAAAAATTTAAAAATCAGAATATTTGCTTGTCTTTGATATCTGCTAAAACTTGAAAATAATTAAGTAATCAGTTTGCAGAGTTTGCACAGTGTGGCTTTTCAGCAATCTACTAAATCAACTATTTGGTTTTGTTTACTACTAAAAAATGTTTTTATTTCCTGTATACTGCATGCAAATACTAAAAGCATCCTCGAGTATGTATGTACCAACCACCAGAATCAGAGCAGTACTTGTCAAAACCATGCATTTAAAAATCAAGAGCATCCCTAAGAACAGCTAAGTTGTTAAAATAAGTTGATGACAGTTGGATGTTTGAAGCATTCAGCGGTCACATTTTCAGACTTTTTCTCTAGCTTTACAAGGGAGCAAATTTGAAGTGACAGATGAGGTTCCTCAGCAGTAATCTGGTTTTAACTGAAAGGAAACCCATCACCCATCCCTCAGGAAGGGATCCGTGGGAAACCTGCAGGAGCTGGGGACACCACAACAAAGCCCATTTCCTCCAGCCCCGACCTGCATAGGTATTCACAACTGAACCGCGATTACTGGAGTAAATAGGTCCTGCAGGGCTGGGCTGAAAGCTGCTTTTTACTCCTCAGAGTTTTGCTGTGCAGAACCATCTTCTCGGTGTTCTTCTGGGAGAAT
>NW_008238434.1:842268-846956 GCF_000691975.1 Corvus brachyrhynchos
CGTGTGAAGATGACTGATCTCCTGGCTCCCCCTCTCGCCCCCCAGGCTCTCTGTGTGCCGTGCGCTCTGCCCTGGGCTGCCCCAGGCGCTGCTGCTGCACCAGGGAGACCGGCTCGAGCAGTCCTGGGCCCGGGTTTGCTCTATCCAGGATGGGCACGTCCCTCGTGGCTGCAAATGCAGCAGGGCTCGGAAAGGAGCTCTGTGTCCCTGCCTCCCCCAGGACAGCGTGGCTGTTCCCTCCCCCTTCCTCCCCATACAGCCTTTTGTCTTCCACCGCATTTCCCGTGTGTTCCTCTGGCTGCAACCTCTCACCTCCCGCACCCGTGTACCACACACTTGGCCTGCTCTCCACCTCTACCTTTGCCTCCCGAGGCGGAGTCGAGCTCTCCACCAGCCACGGTGCTTGTGCCCCCCTGGGCACACTCTCTACACTCGTACCATCTGTCCCCAGGCTGGCTGAGTATGGTCGCTCCTCCTTTAACTCTACACATTCTGCTGCATGTTCACTCCTCATCTTCTGGCTCACCTGAATTTCTGCCACAGCCACTTCGCTCAACTCGTACTTCCCATTATGGTGCTCCTGCAACTTCAGCAGCTCACCCTCGCAGACCTCCTTTATGTTCTCAGCTGGAGTATCTGCTGGGATCTCAACTGTCAGCATCAGCAAATCCCTTATCTCATTCACATCATCAGGGGATTTATAACCCTTTTCTTCTGACTGGCTTTCTTTTCCAGGACTATCCCCAAACCCTGCTTTCCCTGTCTTTTCATCCTGGGAAACAATCTTTGTCTCAGTACTCTCACTACTTTCTTTTTTACTATCCCCTTCAAACCCTGTTCCTACTGCATTTTCACTCTGAGATAATTTTTCCATAATTTCATTTTTTACCTTGCTTTTCTTTTCTGTACTCCCTAGAATTTCTGTATCTGTTACACTCTCAGGTGGGGAAGTGGGCTTCATCTCAGAAACTTTTTCCTGTGCTGTGCTTGCTTTCTCAGTGCCGCTGACAGACGCAACAGCTGTTACTGTTTGACTCTCTGAAGTCACCTCTTCCTCTGCTGCTCCTTCAGGTACCTTAAGTTCTTTTTTAGGGCTGGCTCCAAAATTTTTTACTGCAGCATCAGTCCCAGAAGCTACTTTCTCCTCCACAGCTTCTTGTTGTGCCTTGAGTTCTCTCTCAGCGCTTGCTACACACTCTGATTCAATCTCCAATGCGCTTTTTCCCTCTGCAACTCCTTGTTTAGTGCAGCCAGCCAAGGGGGACTCCTGTTTGTCACCAATGTCTGTAACAGCCACTGCTTCCCTCCTGCTGGCCTGATCACCAGCTGCACTAACAGAGGCGCCTGCCTCTTTGTCTGGTGACTTTCCCTCATCAGCATCCTTCTCCCACACGATTTTCCCTGTCACAACGAGCGTTTCGTCCCCATGGCTCTCGGTGTCCGACCCCTCGGCTTGGGCGGCTGTGGGCACCTTGGCGGGGGTGCCCTGTGCTGATCCCACAGGGGTCCTCAGCTCCGTCAGGCTGGACACGCTCTCACAGGGCACGTTCAGGTTATCCTCAAATAGGTTGTGCTTCTTCAGAATGGCGGCTTCTTTGATCACTGAATAAAACAGAAACACCAGAATGTTTTGGGAAGGCTGATAGAGGCACAGGGAAGAATGCACAGTGCTTTCCCAAGTTTGTGTTGTACATTTTCATATTAAAGACAACAATAATGTTCATTTTCAGCTTCCTTTCAGTTCACATTTCTTTTCTGGGGATGGGGATTTTTTTTTTGAATAATGGCACTTTAGTATTGACCTAAGTGTTTCTGAAGCAGAGGACCTACAATGCACAAAGGTAGTGCTTCAGTGCAGAAGGATTTATATCGAATATGCTAATAAAAGTGTGCTGGTTACAATTATTATACTGCTGTTTTGGAACAGAAGTGCCTATGGTCTAGGAAAACATCCTGTGCAGTACATCTGCTTGTCTTTTATCCAGGGTATAGACAGACGTGTACATATAGAGAGATAAAAATATTTTGTAAGTATTTGTATATATATAATATTTATTAAGAATAGTTTAGTTTTCTGACACAGAAGCAGAGAGATCTGCAAGGAGTACACCACTAGCATCTGTGAGTAATGGAAACCGCATCCAGTAGTTCATTTCATTTGGGGAAATTAATCTCTGTTGCCATTAGTCTTTGCAATTCTCTTAGTCTTGCAATTGGCAGTCTTGCCATTTACTCATCACCAGGTCTTTGCAAGTAAGGACAGAATTTCCCTCCTTGGCCCAGGGAATCGAGATCAAGTGAAGTTGCCTTAATTACATTTTGTTAGACAAAGGCTTGTGCCAAGCCATCACTCCGAGTTCCATGGGTTTAGTAACGCTGCCCCATAACTCAGATTTTAGGGCTTGCATCACATCTTCAGTGAGCCAAATGAAAAAACACTGTAGGGATGTAACCACCAGTGTTGGGGAAAGTGGGACAGGAACAGCCAGGTGAGGATTCTGGGAAGCTCTGAAGGAACAGCTCATGGGCCACATGTTATTCCTGTCACCTCAAGAATGTTCTCACCTTTCAGGGCCTCTTCAAGCAGTGTCTGATATAAAATCTCTTCATACACGTTCTCTACTTGGATCACACTCGTGTAATCAGCAAAAATGTACTGCTCGTATCTCTGCAGCTCCTGTGCAGGTAGGGAAGAAAGGAACAGATGGAGAAAGCTGAGGGATTCTGAGTCCTACTACAAGCAAATGGCTTGGAGATGCCATGGAGCAGGTCTTGCAACACCCCATGACAGCTCCTGGGCTGCATTGTTTGAACTATGACTCCATGAGCTACGTGTGTCTACAATCAATTACGTCCTTACCAAACAGTGTTCTTGCAGTACAACCACAGTTAAAAGCACTACAGATCACTGCCTGCTGAAACAAACAACTGCTGAGGAAATGCCTCACACAACTTGTTTGTCCAAGGAGGCAAATCCACAGTGCACGGGAGACGTGGGGTTTGGTTTTGTTTTTCTAATAGGTGTGTAATGCTTTGAGCTCACTGATTTATACCCAAGAGGCTGCCTAGACAATAACTGAATCATTATTAGGTAGCTGCTTGGTGGTCTATAAAAAGTAAATTAAGAGACCTCTGCCCTCTTCTAGAAGAGGCACCTACATAAAAACACCTGGAGGTTTTCAAGTGAAAGGTCAGGACTTGGTGGGGCCTGGCAGCTGTGCCACACTTTGGCTTCTAGAGCTGGCTGCCCATTTCTGCAGAGGCACAAACACAAAAGGCTGGTGGGAAACTGAACAGAAAGGGCTTGTGGAAGTTTGCTTCACCACTGCTTCCTCTGTGACAGAGACATGAGATGTCTGCACACATACTCCAGGTGATGAAATGCTTGTCCCCGTGCACAAACATCCTGTCTTGAAGGCACTGCTGACACTCTACAAGAGACTGTTACTTCAGGGATCCAAAGGAAAGGAGAGTGACGTACAAAAGAGACAGATTTTAAATATATTCTTGAACGTTGTAAATTTTAACAATCCCCACTCAAAGACTTGCAAGTGTAATTTGGCAAAATGCTTGGTTTTAAACTTGTTTCTGAAACTGAAACAAGCTGAGAGCATAACCAAGAGCAGCACACTGGGGGTGAGAGCTCACAGCCAACAGGAGCAGATGAACATCCACCAAAACAGAAGGGCAGGAGGCCAGGATGGGTTGGGGCTCTCCCCTTTCAGCAGGCACCAGGACAAGGCAGGAGGGTGCCCAGGGCTTTCAGAGGGTTCAGACTATTCATTCTGAGCCCAGGTGAACAGCATTCCAACCAACTCTGCTACAGCCACACCGATATCACCCAACACCTCCACCAGACAGGTGTTTGCTGACTGAACGTGCCCTGTGTGATTAGAGGAACAGAGATGGTCTCTGTGATTATTCCCTGACTGTTGTCCAACCCTTGCACTGAACACCACTGACAGCAAGGGCTGCCCTCTTCCTGAAAGAGTTAAGCACAGGCTGGGCACAGTCCTGACCATGCCTCCAAGTGCTGCTGCAGAGGAATGAACAAAAGGCCCAGCTCATCCCTGCCTCCCAACTGTCCAGAGGAACTCAGTTTCAGGGACTTCAGATCTCTAGGGAAGGAACGAACCTAGGGATGGGCAAAGGACTGCAACTGCCTTTGAGAAAGCAAGGTGTATACACAGTGTCCCTGTTTCCTGAAATCTTCCTTGGGCTCCACACCTACCCAACCCATGAAGTGGCAAATCTAAGCACTGAGCAGGCGGGAAATCTGCACAGTTCTCCGAGAGAAAACAGCCTGACAGTGTTAAGGACTTACTGCCAAGGTGCTGTTCCTCCCCTGCCTTTCATTATTGTTTTTTGGGGTTTTTAGTCACAAACACCTACTGGTTTGCATGTTGAAGCCAGTGTCTTCTGCATTGTGGGCAAGGTAATCTGCACCAGTGCCTCTTGGAATATCTTCTTGCGGATGGTGCTGCTGTCGTAGTCATATTGCTGCCAAAACACACCGGAAAGAAACAAGCCCACATGTGCCTGGGGTTATTCACCACTCCCACACGGAACTGGTTCCTGTCAGCCTGTAGCTGCTGCATCACAGGTGCACAGGGGTTTTTGAAGGGCCATGCAGGTTAGTCCAGCTTTTACAAAACCACTTTAAGATTTACTGTTCTGGGATCTCTTTC
>NW_008238434.1:847048-864550 GCF_000691975.1 Corvus brachyrhynchos
TTTCCCTTCATTTAACTCTTAGGCTAGAAACAGTGCCCGATTGCCCTCCCTGGGTGTTTCAGCACTGCCTTTTCTCAGAGTAACAAATTCTAGCGGCAGGCTAATTATAAAGTTAATTAAAAAATATTTATCCAGATCCACAGCGCATTAATAATCTGATTTACCTACAATTAAAGGGACTGCACATGCAAATACTTTTGTGTCTGCCCAGAACTAGGTTTTATCTCCCAAATGAGAACTTTGCTAAGTTCAGAACTCATTCAGTTCTTCACCTGAATGCTGAGCACTGCAGCACAGAGTGATGTGTGCAGACAGTGCCACCAAATCAATATGTTCAGCTGGATGGTAAAAGGTTATCTTCTTTCAAATACTGAGGTATATTCATATAAAATATATTCTCTGTTTCCAAAAAGGCAGCCTGCAAATGTGCTACATGACATTTACCTTCAGCACTCTCAGCTTGACTTTTTCAATGGTTGTTGCAACTTTGGCCGAGTCTGCCTGGTGGCTTGGAGAGAACAACTGCTCAAAAGTATAAACTGCATTTTCCATCAGCTAAAAATAGTCATTAAAAAAATCTGTTAAAGACCAGCAACATCAAATTCCTGCAAACATGATAAGTGTAATTGTTAATTTAAACTGTGTTTCTGAGAAGGTGCTCTGAAGAGCAACATGCCTTGAAATGCTGCAATAACTAATTAAAATTAAAGCCGTGGTATCATTATTATGCTGTCACAGCTTTCTTGTACAGATTTGATCTCATGTCACCATCCAAACTGATGGTGACAGAGCCAAAATGTAGAATTGATTATCCATGTATACAAACCACAATCAAAACTCATTATCCCTAATAAGAAGACTCCCATTGACTCCTATCATTAATCATTAATAAATAGTATTTAATAATATTATTTAATACTGCACATAATTTCAGTAGTATAAATAATTTTATATATTTTTTATTTATATATTTATATATTTTTATATATATAATTATACTGAACTGATATATATATATATACATATATCAGTTCAGTATAATAATAATCAGCAAAAATAGCACAGAGTGCAATCGTTTCTCACAGAATTATGCTAAGCTGGCATTTACCATATTTTCAGCTTATCCAGAGATAATATATTATGCTCCTACTCTGAAGATATTTCAGACAAACAGTTTTGCAAGCGGTAAATGAGTCTATTTAATGAGGCTTTGCCTTTTCTTTAGCTGTTCCCATTCAAAATTTAACATTTTCTTATTGGAGAAGTACTGGAAGATATGCAGGGGGGCCATTCCTTCAGCGGTTGAGTACCGTGCTCCCAGATTTCCTGAAATTGGCCACTAGAGGATGCCAAGCTCCCAAGGCAAGGAATCCTGCTCCACCCTCCACCCGAGGTACATTTTAGCCAAATACTACACCAACACAGACATGTCTGATTTTACTTATTTATGAAATAAATGTCCATGGACACAAAGGAAAACTACACAATATTTTTATGAGGAAAATACCAGCCTTTTAAAGAGGAAGATGCAATAACAGCATGTTTAGAAACTCATGCTATAATTTAACTTATTTCCTGTTAATTTTGACTCATGTTCTGTTCAGGAAAAAAACGACCTCTTGGTTTATATGGGATTTATTTTCTGTCTACATCTTTGTCTTGACTGATGGTCTTCACTGAGTGAAAGACAGCATTTTGGAATGTTCCCCCCTGAAAGACCCAGACATGAAATCAGAATTTTATTTCTGAATAATTCCTTGGCTGCTGGTCCTGGCTGCTTTTAGGAAAACCCTATCCCAGCACTGCCCTAGACACTTGTTTTCCATATTCATAACTCCCACTCCATAGATCTGGACCAGCTCCATTTCACAAGATTACTGAGCAGATTATTAAATTTCCCAAATACAGATTAAAATCATAGGGTTCAGTTTAGAGCTCCAAGGCCAAATGTGCCTTGTGATCTGGCAACTGAAATCAGACTGCTGTCCAGCTCCTCACAGATTTCTGGCCAGGCATCCAGCAGTAATCCAGGCAAAGCAGAGTTATAGCCTATACCAACACACACAAGAGGGGACAAAGAGGTGGAGTTCAGTTTTCACCTGGAATGATATCATCATCTCCACCAGTGCCCTGAAAAGTGAGGCTGGGTAAAGCACCTACACCCTGAGACATCGTCTGTCTCCAAGTTCCTAACATTAATTTCTTTTCTTTATATTAGTTAGAAAATCAACTACCAAGGAGGAGACATTCCGTTTTGGTAGAACACGTTTAAGACCCTTCCTGAAAAATCGAGCCTTGAGAATGGCAATCAGGTGAGTTTTAGCCACTCCACTGGTTACACACACAACTTTCTCGGGTGCTGAGACACTGGGAATTCAGAACCTGAAAGTCCAGGGAAACAGATGATCCATGCAAAATTTTCATGCCTTGCTGAACGACTCACACACACAGAGCCTCACAAATACAAGTACCAAGCAGCAGGTTTTCTCAGGTTTTGTTATCTGTACCTTGCCTGAGAGACACTCTGGGGCTCTTTCTGCAGCTTTTATCAAGCTCACTTTGAAGTAGATTAGCAGGACAAACCTAACCTGTTCTCCCAGGAGGAAAAGCTGGATCTTACAGTACCTCTTGCATGAAGTTCTGTGTCCTCTGAATCACAAAATCAATGTGATAGACCTTGAAGCGATTCTTGAGGTCCTGCAGGAGCTCATGCAGCAGGTTCACTTTCAGATAGCAGGGCTCCATTTTCACCGAGTTGAAGGGCAGGGTCATGAGCTGATCCATGTTCTGCATTCCCGTGCAGGTTTCGAGACAAAGCAACCAGAGGTGAATTTTTAATAGAGAATGTAACAATTTGGCCTTAACCCAAATTCTGGTATCTGCACTCCAGTTGCACAAATACCACAAGACTTTCTAAACGACAAAACCAAGTGCTCATGTGCTTCCACCTGGGAAAGCAAATCCTGTTGCCAGCCAAGGTCTAGCCAGAACGTCCTTGTGCTGATATAAAGGCTCCAACTCTGTTTTGTCTTACCTCCTTTAGCCTGGTCATGTCACTGGTCTTCTGGAAGTCCTGGATGATTTCATTCACTTCCTTATCAAAAAGTGAGCGCACTTCCATGAATCCGGAACTGACGGGGCCCATGAGCTCTTCCAGGATGGAGGTGAGAAATGGCTGGATATTCTCTGTGCAGCACTTCTGGGCAGGCTCAGAAACACTGGCTGGAGGGTCACAAAGGACAATGGTTTCATTTAGAGACAGAGTGAAAAAAGTAATTGGAACTTATCTCTTTATAGCTAATTCAATGATTTCATGTTTTTCCCTGGAGTCACACCTCCACAGAGGTGATGAGGGTGTGAAAGGAGCTCACAGCTTTTTGAGTGACAATGAAAACCCTTCTTCCAAGCCTCACCTAAGCAAACACTGGCAACTGTGGGCACCATGAGGGCAGAGGAAAGGGCAGCTCTGAGTATGATGAGCAGCTATTTACTAATTTATTTGCCAGTTTAAGCAATACCAATAACATTTTGCCTGCTCTTTACATTCCTTTTTAAATTCATAACAAAATTATGATTACTTCACATTAATTAAAAACCACCTAAGAAGCCCTTTGGCTTAAATATTCTCTGGAAGCCCATGGACTTGTCACATAACCAGAATCTGGTTTTGTGGTGCATTCCTAGAGATCAGGTCAAAACCACTCCACTTTTAATTATGCTCATGTGACCTCTATCTTCACTACCTAAGGCTCTGCAAGTGTAAATGAAAGCAGAATTAACAACTCTGATCAGGATACTCAAAACCTGTCAGCTCCAATTTGAGAAGACCTTGTATTTTCACAGACACAGTGGCCACAGGTATCAGCTCCCATCAAAGGCAGCAGAGGCTCTTTTGTGTTCTGAAAATTGGTGTCTCCAGTTGGATTTCTCAAAACACACAAGGATTTCAAAACAAGAACATCTGGTAATCTGAGCAAAACAATGGGAAACATTGGAGAATTGCTCCAAAGCACAGCTGTTCCTCCACTAACCTTTGATTTTTCCAGCTAAGAAGTTCTTGGAGTTCAGAATCTGATCCATGTCTGAACGAATGGTCCCTTCAAGAGTTTTTGCAAATTCTCTACATTCTTCTTTCAAGGTACTTAATCCTTCTGCCACCTGCTGCTGGACTAAGCCATAGGTTTCTTCTACAATCTGGACCCAAATCAGATTGAGAAGCAGAGATCAGAATCAGCACCCACAGAGAGCTGCTATGAGCAACAGCTACTCTGCAAGTGTCAGTCCTTACCCCAAACCAGGCCCGCCTCCTGTCATTCCTCCTTACCTAAAACCTTCATTTTAGGCAGGATCATTGTCTGGAGGTTAGGCAGCAGTTCCTCCATCACCAGGTTGCTCAGGATCTGTATGGTCCAGAGATGAAAATGACAAGTTCACACCCTGTTCTTCACCTGAATGCTGAGCACTGCAGCACAGAGTGATGTGTGCAGACAGTGGCTCAGCTGTCCCTCCCAGCTGCCAGGAATTACCCACGGAGGCTTTGCACTCTCTCTGCCTAGATTTGATCTGCAACTCCTTCCTTACCTGTCCCACTCAAATGCACCAAATAAATATGCAAGACTTAATATACGTCTGATTTTGGGAGTCTAGGCCTCCCTCTCCATGTTTTTATTTGTAGACGCTGTCTCTGGCCTGAGAAAGCTGCACCAACAGCCCAGCACAGTCCACAATTACATCCCTGCTGTACCCAGCTGCTGGCTGAGCCAATACAGAGTGCAAAAACACCCCTCAACTTTCCATTTTCATCATGCCAGGCCTTTTTCATTTGTGTCAGTGCTTCCAGACACTGCACCTCATGTATTACAGCTGCCACAGGCATCTCGGGCATGCACCAACACCAGCAGAGGGAAATGGCAGGAACTAGAGCAGCACAAGTGAAGAAGGGCTCTGACTGCAGCCCAGTGTAAAACAGGGCATAAACAGCCCCTACAGAAATACAACACACAATACCCTGCTGTAATATACCTCCAATATACCTCCAGTATGCAATACACTTTTACTGTAGTTTCATTTAAGTACTTAGAGATAATGCCACAGCAGCACTTCAGATTCAGCTCTCCTGACTCAAGTATCTGTCAAAAGCAATTCACTAGTTCAGGTCCTAAACGAATGGCTCCCTTAAGAAAGATCTCATGAATAACCCAAGCTATCACAAATAATAAACGTGACAACAGATCAAACAGATTTAGGAGCCAAGGGAAGCTGTGTCAGCGGAGGGTCAGGCTGGAGATCAGGAAAAGGTTCTTCCCCCAGAGGGTGCTGGGCACTGCCCAGGCTCCCCAGGGAATGGGCACAGCCCCGAGGCTGCCAGAGCTCCAGGAGCATTTGGACACCGCTCCCAGGGATGCACAGGCTGGGATTGTTGGGGTGTCTGTGCAGGGCCAGGGGTTGGACTGGATGCTCCTGTGGGTCCCTTCCAGCTCAGGATATTCTGTGATTCCATGATTTTATATTGTGCAGAATCTTGAGCTCTCCGGAAACGTTTTTAGGGCATTGGTGGATCTTCCCTCAGGTGCCTGGGCTTGTGCTCCCACTCCAGCCATGCTGCAGCCCCAGTGTGCGCTGACACTGCAGGGACTCGGCCACCACAAACGAGTGTCAGCAAATGCATTTCTTGGCATTCTGCAGGGACTTTTACAGCAACAAATTGCAGCCTGCTTGCTCCAAACCACTCACTTAGGTTGGATATTTGCCTAAAATAATTATTATGTTTGGTCCAAGCAGGCCATGAGAACACACTATACTTACAGAATGAATTATTGCTAAGAAGATAATAGTGGAACTAGGCTGGATGTCTTCTGATTACAGCTCTCTTGAGGTATATGGGTTATGAGTAAGTTGCTGGCAAGCAATAGGAAAAATAGAATATAAAATGAAACTATCACTATAATAGCTCCATAACATGAGGGAGGAGGGGGGGGGAAAAGAAAAACCCTCATGTAACTCCTTAAAGTAAAGAATTTATTATCAGATGTTAGCAGGGAACTTCAATCCCTGAGTTGACGGCAGTGGGAAAGACACTGTTTATAGATTTCTCTCCAGATTCCACATTTTTCAGCATTTCAAAGGTAGGCTTCTTCTAAAACAATAATCTGGTTCCTTAAAACAAACTCCCCTCCTTAAGGTTTTTTCCATTTTCCCAAAGGGAAGCCACATTTCATCAAGGAAAACACCTAGCAGCTGGCACTAAAGTAAACATTTGCGGAGTGCTCAGTGTTTGGAAAAAAAATTATACATCAGGGTGCAAATAATGCCCTAAAAGACATGTGGAGTGATGCCAGAGGGATTGTGGAGTAACCTAATACCACGAGTGCTCCAAATCCGGGTGCCCAAGTACGGACCCAGACCCTGGGCTTAACATTTCATTTCTGCAGAACTGAAGTACACAGATTTTTGGTGTTTAAGTGTAACTGTTACTATGCAAGACTCTCCTTCAGAAGTTTTTACTAAAAAAGAATTATGACTTACATATGAGCAAGGGATATCTTAAAATCTCAGGTATTTCTATCTACTCAATTTTCTTTTTTAAGACGCCATTTTTTGCCAAGAGGATTTATAATCTTCACTACCCTCAGAGCTGCCCTATCCAAAGCCAAACAAACCCCATCAGGAATATAGAATATATTCTTTTACCTCTTTTTCATTGCCAGTTATCATTTCCCATGTGCCATAGTGGCCTTTCTCCTGCCGGAAGAACTGAATGGCCTCTAAGAACGCCTCCACTTCATACGTGGTCTGTTTGAGAAAGTCTGGAGAAAACAAAAAGTAACATAAAGGATTTACCAAGAAATAACCTTTAAAAAATAACCATCCTTTTCTGATCCCTTTCCCACTCCGCATGCACCTAGCAGTAGTACTTTAATTTACTAAGCCCGAATGCCTGAAGACCTTGGGCTTTCACTAAGATTTAGAAGTGCACTAACATAGGAAAGCTCATCCCTTGCCTTTACACCTGTGAGCATTGTAAGGTGGCACACAGGAAGACTCTGACAACGTGTGCCAGGGCCAACAGTTGGGAATTCTTCCTCTTTAGTTTATGGTAACAACAGGCAGCTCAATGTGGAAAGTTGTGTGCCTTGATAAATTGCTAAACCCTGAGTTAACACTCCCCAATAACCTTTTCGTTCCTTTGGTTTGTTAAGAAACTGGTGATCAAGATGGTTTTTCATGGAAGTACAACAAAACAGACCTCAACAAAGACAGCACCCTGCTCTACCAGTTAAGAACAAAACCTCTGACAAGATCATGCAGATTTCACTAAATATTTCAGGAATGTTCAACCAGAGCTCTGGAGTATCTGGTTATTGTGCAAGGCCAGTGCTGCCATATGGGAGCTCTTCCCGAGAACAGCGTGGTGACCTGGGGACACCTTGGCCTCAAAACGCGGAGCAGTGCTGCTGCTTGGCAAACCTGAGTGAAAAAAACACCCACAAACCCTTCAGGGATTGAAGTGGTGTGTCTTCACTATCACAGTGTCAGGATTATTATCTTCTGGGAAAACAAAGCCACAAAGGCTTATTGTCCCCTCTCCAAGATTATCTACTCCAGCCTTGAGCAGGTGAAGTCCTGTTGTGCACTCTGAGAATAAAGGAGGGAAGAACAAGAATGCTGATTCTCTCAAAGGCAATTAGAAGGTACTGATACATACAAACAATTGTGATGAGAAGAGTCAGGAGTAAGTCCTCATGCCTTGCTTGTCAAGCAACACTTCTTTGGGCTTGTTCATGAAACTGTTCAAGAGAGAAGCTTTACAGGAGCCTTGTGTAAATGCCAAAGGCAATGCAGGGATTAGAGAAATTATGGGAAACATGGAGGATTAACACCACAGTAATACCTGAAATATCTCCTCCATGCACTTTAACAAAAATAAAAGCTACAGAAACCTACAATTAACTTCATCAGGGTTTCACCCTTGAAGCTTGAACACAGCTGCTTGAAAACTGCATGGTTTCAGATCTGCTCAGAGTCCAAATGTCACAATTTGCCCTTTCAGAGTTTCACCTGGCTGCAATGTCTGCAGGAAGGTCTGTTAAACACACTGAGGGGCACTAAACACTCTCTCAGTGCCACTCTCTTGATATGTTCTTCATCTGAAGGTATTTGGAGATCCAAAGACATCACACAAATTCTCCAAGCTCATACTATGATTAAAAAAAAAAATATCAGCCAGGTAAAATCCCAACCCTACCTTCACTGCTACCTCCAGGAGTTACAGCATTTGTCATAGCAAATCACAAACCAGGGTGCTAAAATATCAGTATTATTTGTAAGTCAGGCTGTTCAGTGCTGAGAGAACATCCTCTGACTACAGCTTTAATGAAAGAATGGAGTATTCCACCTCAGAAACTGAGGTGGAGCATTGCATTCAAAAACTTTTGTCCTCCCAAAATAAAACTCAAAATATTTTGATGAGCAGAGGTCCTGGTTTGGCTGCAGGGAGGGAAAACTGCAGCTCCCACAGCCCTCCAATCTATGACTCACATGTTTTCCTCCTTCACAGCTGTGCTCCCTCCTAACCCTAAGGGACAACAGACCATCCAAGGGGCTGGATCTTGGACCTGCTGATATGGTGATGCACCAGTGCTGACAAGAGTCTGCTCTCTAAGATCATCAAGTTTTAAATCCATGCTCAAGGGAATATTCTCTCTCTGTTCTGACTGTCCCCAAGCTCGTACTGCAGTGGGAAGAAGGTGCTAAAAATCCAAGAGTGATTCATTTGAATAGCTCATGGGAAAAATATCAAGCTGTAAGTGCCATAAAATCCCAATCACACATTCTTTCCTATGCCAGTAAACACAGGATACAAACAAAATCATGGCAGCCTTGCTACAAAAACAGCTCCAAGCAGAAAGGAAGCTTTATCCTTCAAGGCTGCTACAATTGCTTAATTTAGGCAATTTCATTCTCACTTCCATAGGAGGAAAAGATTGCCTCAGTGATAAGGCTTTGAACAAGTAGATCCATCCAGTGTCAGGCTGTGCAGAAGCTGCTGGCGAGGCACGCGAGACAGAACCACATTCATGGGCAGGGCTCAAGAAAAGGGAATTGTACCCAGCTGAAAGGAGCTGCGGTGCACATCCTGCACGACTTCAGCAGGGCAGAGCCAGGGTTCTGCCCACCCCATCTAGCAGTCCATGGAAAGGCTGGAGGAAGGTGGGGGCTGGGCAGCCACAGCAAGGCTAGGGAAACAAGGGCTCGGCTGTTGGGGAGCCCTGCTTGCGTGCGAGGGAGCGGCTGGGCCATGGCAGCAAAGCTGCAGCTGCAGAAGGGGCAGGTGGCAAAGCCCAGCAGTGCCAGGGACGAGTGTGCATCAGGGGAGAGCACAATGGATGCTGCCCTCTGCTGTAGCCCTCACAGGGGCTTCCCCTCAGTCATCCTGGCACCTGTCCTTAGTGATCCATGTGTCCTGCTGGTCGAGGGGAGCAGCTTAGGGCAGCTTGGTGCAGTGCTGGCTGCAGTCTCCCTTACCCAAATCCCACACAAAGCCAGGAAGGTTACTGAGTGTCCTCCAGCAAAAGGCCAGTGAGACTTTACAGGTACACAGACTGGTACTGTGTGCTTAATCCAGGAGGCCTTGCACTTGGAAAATCACCCAAGCACGTTCTCCAGCTGCTAATGAACATAACATACCTTATGTGTGGAGATTAAAACAAAATTCTGTTTGTTCTGTTTAATTTTTAGAAAGAGAAAACCTACCTAGAGACTCTACATATCCAAGCACAGAGCCCAATTTCAGTAAGAGATATTTCTAACCACAGATTCCTTTTATAAATGCAAGAGTAACTGCTAAAAATCTCCCTTTGATTTTGGGAGATGGAAGGTCAACTGGAAGCACCCTGACTTTATAAATCTCCCCAAACTTGCACATGTCTCAATGGCATGGCTCAGTTTGTTCAGGACTGCAGAAAGCTTTCTGTAGGAAGGAGCTTCCCTGCAGTGAATAATTTCTCTTTTAAAAAACATAATTATGTCAAACCTTAACTCATCAAAATGATATCCAGAGGACCAGGCTACTGGACACCCACGGAGAGCACCTGCACCTCGTGCAGAAGAGTTAACTTAGAGGGTCCTGTTCCCAGTCTCAGCTGTGTCCCATGCTTGGGCTGCCCTGGGACTGGCAGTCTCCTAACAGGGTGCCCTGGGCTACAAGCTGCTCCTTCTGTCCCTTGGCAGGTGAATGTTTGGGGAGTGATGAGCAAATCTTCACTCCCAAGGTCCTGTGGGCTCTCCCTGCCCTGTCCATGGCAGGACAGCTGCACCCTTGGAGATGCACATGGCTAAAGCCCCTCAGGACAGATTGTCCAGACATTTGTGACTCACCAACACTGCCCTGGTGGATTTGGTCTCATCCACAGCCACAGATCAACTGGTCTTACACCAGTCAGAACACTGAAGACCTCTGTGCAAGAACTTCTACAGATGGGCCTTGTTACCAGAGAGGCTGAGTGCTGCAGCTGCCTCTGGCTCAAACTGGATTTCCAGCAAATCCAGATAATATGAAATCTGCATTTGAACATTCCAGTTCAAACTGTGCATCTGTCTGTACTGCACACTGCTGCCTTGGGGCTGCTGGTGAGGTTTAATCACTCAGATGATGATTTTTCTTAATTACAAGCAAAGGAAGATGCCTTTGTAACATTGACATAGCTGTTAAAAAGTGATTATTTCAACATCCCATTTAATCTGTGTGTCCCTCTGAACAATAACTGTCACTAATGGCACTTGGGGACATGGTTTAGTGGTGAACATGGCTGGGTTAATGGTTGGACTCAGCTGCAATCCAGTAACAGTGAAGGGGTCCATTGACTGTGGAGCTCCACCACGGAGAATAAACTCAGCCTTTTGGCTGACATTTCACACGAGGCTGAGGCCCAAAGATGTAGCTGAACAAGTGTTAAACCAGAATCCAGAAGTCTGAGCTCACGGAGCACGGGTTTTAATTAAAGAAATGCTGACTCTGACATAACGCCCTTCATCTGACCACCAAACTCGGGAGCAATCCACCCTGGCTCCATCTGCTTTCTGCAGCATCCCAGCCAGATTCTGCATGCAGGGAATATAATTTATATGATCCTGGAATTCGTCCTGCAGGTAACTAATTGATATTAAAGCAATGTGGCACCCAGTGATGGCTGTTTTTGTAGGAGATGATCATGGCAGGGCCCACAGGCCTTGCCAGGCTCAGGCCCATGAGCCTCAGGAGCTGCAGCTCTCTGGAATGTCTCTTCCCAATACAAGACATTCACAACCAATACAAAAAACTCAGGACTTTTTAGTTCCCTCCTACAAGACAGCAGGGCCCATGAATATCCCCTCAAATCATCCAAAGCCACAAGGAGTGGAGAAGGCAGGAGAACAATCACTGGAAGGAGAAGAAGACCAAGGAGTCCAGTTTGGTGGCCTTTCACTGAGGAGGAGAATGTCACTTACTATTAATTTTTGGAATATGATAAATGAATAAAAACTGCATTTGATTTCAGGTGATCTCACAATATTATTTCCTTGCTTCCTCATCTATTTGATGGAGACCTAGCTCTGGTGAAGGCAGTGCCAAAGCATCTCTTGTAACTCCTTCTTGTTGGTCACTTTATAGAGCCTTTTCCTGGGACACAAAAAATCTCAGTACAGGTACTGGTGCAGGGCCTTCCTTCTTGTGATGTTACAAATAGATCGTAGGAGGCAGATAGAGATATATTTGGAATTTGAAATGCAGTCTCAAAAGCTGGTGCTTCCACCCCTTCTTATTTCCACTAGACACTGCTGCCCTCAAGAGAATAGATTTCATGCTAAGAAATGCAAATTACATTTTCCCAATTTTCTCATCCTTCCAAGTCATTCCCCTCTCACCTTGGCATCTGCTTCTTTTGAATATATTTAGACTCTTGCTTTTCCCCTGCTTTCCATTATACACACTCTGTAATTTTTAAAAAGATCAATTTCTAACTGATTTTCTTAAAAATTTAGTTCTTTTAAAACAAAAGCTGGTAAAAAAAAAGAAAATACACAACTACAAACCAACTAAAGAGATAGGGTAATGCCAACTCTTGTACTGGCACTTCAAAGATCGCACTCCCACTCCACCAGCCCCCAAGGATTTGGGGTGGAGGCAGCTGGAGACCGTCAGGGAAGAAGGGACATTCCTGCAGGGAAGGAATCACTCTGCCAACCAGCACCACAATTAGGGGACGCCCTTCAAAAAAAAATAAATGAGCATGATAAAAAATGATTTCCCTTTCCAAGAGCTCATGTCAGCTCCAGCACATTTTAAGAGCTGCTGCTCTTTAGATACCTCAGACAGCTGGTAAAAAGGCCATGGACATCAACTCCAGAAAAATTAAACTGTGGAAATTTCTATCTCCAAATAATAAGCAATGGTCCCAACCCACCGGGGATGGCAGGTAAGAAAAGGAACATGCTTTGAACGTGGGAAGATGAAGAAAGCTCAGGAACTGCACCTCAGGAAAAGGGAGGTTACCTGGGGCTTGGGACATGGCTCAAGCACGGCTGAAAATGACCCTCTAAATAAAAGGACACACATTTTACCCTCACAAAATTCTGTCCTGTGTTGTTACCATCCAAACTGAGAACAAAGTGAAATATATATGGTGCCCTGGGCCTGAGAGGCATCAGCCTCCCAGCTCTGGGGATTTCCTGTGAGCAGTGTGCTGTCACATTATCCACAGAGCATGTGGTATGAAGCTGCTAACCACCAAGAGAAACTAGATGAGGTCACTTCCAAACATGATACAGCCCTGTAAGAAAATGCTGTATTTATAGCAAATAGAGCTTTGCAGCACAAGTTCCCTCCATGGCCACTGAACACTGAGCAGGGTTAACTGTTTGGTTATCAGCACACAGCACCCAGATTAAAGCTGTTCAAAGCAGCACCAGACAGGGCACAAGGAACCTCCCCCGGCGGGGGACCAGCAGCTTTGGGTTTCATAGTCTAAAAAATTAATGAACACTGCATAAACACACACAAAGAATCACAGTATCACTTACTTACGACATTTTCCAAGTGCTTTCCAAACCAGCTATAATATTCCTGGAGCAGGTGTGAATTTGTAGAAGAAAAGGCTCTGGGGTGACTTTATTGTGGCCTTTCAGTACCTACAGGAGCTCCAAGGGAGCTGGAGAGGGACTCTGGACAAGGGATGGAGGGACAGGACAAGGAGGAATGGCTTCCCACTGCCAGAGGGCAGGGTTTGATGGGCTGTTGGGAAGGAATTGTTCCCTGTGAGGGTGGGGAGGTCCTGGCACAGGGTGCCCAGAGAAGCTGTGGCTGCCCCTGTATCCGTGGAAGTGTCCAAGGCCAGGTTGGACGGGGCTTGGAGCAACCTGGGCTAGTGGAAGGTGTCCCTGCCTGTGGTAGGAGATTCCTTCCCACCCAAACCATTCCATGATTCTGTGATTTCTCTGCTGCAGAACTTTGAAGGCGGAGCCTGAACACCACATTTCTCTGCACAAAGGAGTCTTCACAGCTGCTAAGACAGGCTGGGGTGGTGGGCTTAGGGCAGTGGCTCCCCTGCACCACTCCATGCTTGGGAGTATGTAAGAAGAAGATAATCAGCCCGAAGTGAGAGAGGTAGGAAGAATGTAATGGCAATTATGATTTTAGCACATTCATCATCTTGGTGTTTCAGAATGAATGTCACTCCTACAGACTCAAAATCCTCACCACAGTGTAGGAAACCAGGCTGGCTGGAAAGGCAAAAGTCATGCTGACTGAATGAACTCATTCCATAGAGCAAAAACATCCTAGAAAGAGGAGAAATAGTCTTATTTCAAGCAAAATATTCTAAATTATACAGAATTTTCTATATCATGTCCTGAAAGTTTTAGTGAGTTTTTTTAAACATCCCAGAAGCCTGACCAAAGGTATTTCTAGTGAAATGGCTTTGTCTGTTATGACACCATTATTATTCCTATGGATGTTTACACATCAGTTTAAAAAGTCCATTTGGACCTCACATGTCCGGTGAAAGACCAGCCACGGTCTCAGCCACTCATGCGCATCACAGGAGGTCTGATCTTATTAACCAAAAACGAATTTAATTAACCCAAGTGCAGCAGCTGCTTGAGAGGAACCAAGACACAAGTCTTGGTAGATGAAGGGCTAGATATTGTCTCCCTTTGTACTTTTTCTCACCCCAAATTACCACACAAACCTTCCAAAAGGCCTCGCTTTCATCCCAGTGCACAAGGACATTTTTATTTAATGTCATAAAAAGCAATTTCCTCCTCAGTTCTCCCTTAATTGCTCCTTCCACATCCATTGGAAACAGGCGACAAGAAAATCCTTCCCTTCACCTCACTCTCCGGGGAAGAAAGGCCACCCTGTTTGTGGCATGAAGACTCAAAACCCTTCCAAAGTAGTATCTGGACTCCTCACAGCTGCTCTGCTCTGTATATAGAGATGTATCAACACATTCATCCCTCAGCTCAAGGATTTCATGCCAGCTTCTCAACCTTTATCAGTGCTCCTGGAATTATTCTGAATTCTAGTCCAAGAGTTGGTAAGTCCTATACAGGCACTATAGACATGTAACATAGGAAAGTTAGAAATAACTGTGAGGAAAACAACTGTCAGATAAATTCAGAGCTGAAAAAGGAAATGCAGACACCGATAATAGCAACCCTAAAAGTCAGAGATGGAGAAAAAAAACCTGCCCTGCATGAGCTTAAAACTACATTTTGTCTTTCTCTCTTGCCTAATGTATTTCTTTATTATACTTCCTTGATATATTTATTGCTCAAAATAATTTTTGTTGTTGTTTCTGTTGGAATTGGAGACGACAGGATGTGGTTTTGTGAGTCCCTCAGCTTCCTCTGTCAGGAGGGTGATTGTCAAGACGTGGATGTGAAATCAAACCAGAAGAAAGAAAATAAAATTATGAAGTGAAACTGTGTCTCCCAGAATGACCTAGTTGTCATTTCCTTCCCATTATGCAGACTTCCCTCTATCCCAGCACCAAGTGGTCGGGGTTCTCCACTTCCAAGAGCAAATACTGAGTGAAATTCATATAAGAAGCAAGAAGACCTCCTAAAAACCCAAATAATTCAAGAAGTACTCAGAAGATACCTCAGTCTGATTTTCAAGGCATGCAAACATAAAGGATTAACACCTGGGGAACAGGAAATATTAGAGCCCTGTGAGTATTTTGAGCCTTTCCCTCACTGTTGCCATTGTGGGACTGATAGAACATCCCCCCTGGGGGCAAGGTGGCCCCTTCAGCAGCAGATTTCCCCCAGATTTGAGGTGCGCACTTCTCAGTGTTTCACTAAGGAAACAGGGAGCGAGATGGAACCAGGTAAGTCCAGGTTGTGGATCAAAGTGGACCATGGAGATAAGGCAAACCAACGAATCCCATGCTGCCACCCCCATCTAATCTGGCAGGAGCAGCTTAGAAAATCGGAGGAAAATGCTAAACCACTTCCTCTACACTCCACCTAAACTCAAGCACAGCTTCTTTAAAAAGCTGAGGAGTTTTAAAAATCCTACACTGCTGGAGGTCTGACCTGCAGAGACACTTGGGAAGAACAGGCTCCCCTGGAAGCAGCAGAGAACAGTCAGCAGCCCCCTCCGTGGACCCCCTGCACCTGCCAGGCTGTTGGGGTTCCTGTGCTGCTCCCTGGGTACTTGTCTTCTCACTAATTAGCCCTAATCACACCATCTCACAAATTAAAACCCAAAAAGCATTTGATCTTCATGTTCCATTGCTGGTGAAGGAGATCATTGTCTCCTCAAACCACCAAGCCCTCATCAATGAGTATAAAAGGCAAAGACAAGAAGAATGTCAAGAGGGGAGCAGCACAACAACCCCACACTCCAAACATCTGAATGCCATTTCCCAGCGGTGCTCACTAAATCCCAGTGCTTGTGCTCTGCCCAGAAATCCCAGAAACACAGGCTGGGCTGGGAATTTATACCAGAGGGACTCTGGGGACAGGAAGCAGCTGAATGCCAGGGCGGCTCCCAGCGCTGATTCACTCCAGCTTTCTGTGTTTAACTCTGCTTCCTGGGAGAAAGAAAACACACTGTACCCACGAACTCCTCCAAGCCCTTGGCTAAAGCCCAGTGCAGTACATTCCTTTCCAGGAGTGGCAGATCACAGCAGGGACAGAAAGGCTACTTCTGATCAGACATGCCATTTGTCTTTGCCCTGCCCTTGCCAAATCTGCCCTGGCAAACGTGAACTTGGCACTTTGGGAAGAGGTGGAGGGAGTATTGCTTTCATCCATGCTCCTTATCCCACTAAATTATATCTCACAATCAAACATGAAGGATTTTTCACAGTTCTTTTCTCTTTTCAACTATTTTGTAGTAAAAGAGCACAGTCAAATTTTCTACCACAATCCTTACTACCCATTGTTTTGCAGTACATAGCTGTAACTTTGTCAGACTGCTCAGACACCTGTTTTTGTCAGCAGAAGTGTTTGCAAAAAAGACTTTAAAAAGTATCAATAAATAATATTTTTCAGTAATGTGAGAATGAATAGGAATCAATGTGAAGCCCTTGGAAAAAAAATTCTCTCCAAGGGCAGAGTTCAGCTTACTGAGGTGGCTTGTCGGTGATCATTTTTCCATTTGCAGCACCTAGGTCTCCAGGGGATTACATAACTCCAAGAAATCCACATAAAAGGGGCTTCTGCTTCCCTGATAGCAGTTAAAACTCTTTTCCTGCTTTCTACTGGCAACAGTAGATCCTAATCCAGACTGTCTTTATCTGCTTCTCACCCTGTTGGGCAGAAGTGAGGATGAGCCTCGAGGCATTGTCTGTCAGATAAAAACTGGATCACAGGAAAAGCTGAGAGGGATAAATCCTGGAACAGATGCATAAATGAGCAAGAGCTAAGCCATATGAAATATAATGAAGTGCAGACTCACAGGCTTTGGAGATGGAAAAGACCTCTTAGGTCATCTAAACCCAGCTTCTGCCAGTTCAGGATTGGCCCCTAGAGTGATGTGCTGAACTTTAAGGAAAAACCAGGCTGCCAAAAGCTTTGTCAAACCCATTACACTTGTTCCAGAAGAGAAATTAAAATCCCCAAACATCATGAACAGGCTTCAAGTCATGGAATGCCAGGAAAACTTGATTGTGTCCCCATCTCCCTACCAAACCTCAGTGAGGAGCCAAGTCCAGAGTGACAGGGCAGTGTACACCACCTGGATAGCATTGGGAATGGGGACTGTACACCACCTGGATAGCACTGGGAATGCAATTAGGGATTGTACACCACCTGGACAGCATTGAGACCAGGAATGGTGGGTGTACACCACCTGGATAACATCAGGATCGGGAATCCCACGTGTACTGTGAAGAAGACCCCTGAAAGCAACTACCACTGAGCACCACACAAGTAACTGCACATCTTAGGAAACTGCCTAGAAATGCAGTTGTGTGTGTGTTTTCCTCATGGGAATGGAGTCCTAAAGGAAACCAG
>NW_008238434.1:864604-873974 GCF_000691975.1 Corvus brachyrhynchos
AGGAATGCCTTTGGCAGTTGAGACAAGGGAAAAGAGATGGCAGTTGAGAATGATCCAGGGAGGACAGCAGTAAAAAGCTGTCTGAGGGCAATGGGATGAAGCTGATGACCAGGAGACTAAAGTGACAGCTAAAAAAACATTCACTGGGAGCCACTTCTGTAAATAAAAGGGACTGTTCACACCCTGCACTCACAACTCATTTATCCACAAGCCTGGGCTTCAAACCCAAGCAGCTGAGATTGCTGGAGAAGTTGCTTAGTGTTCCCATCTCTGACCAAGGGCAGCAGGAGCAGATGGGACTCCAAAGGGACATTAAAGGCATGGAAGACCCTAGAGAACAGTGGGGAATTGAGGGCATCTTGGTGGAAAAAAAGTCATCTGAAAATCAGGAAAGCATTTCTTTTTCTGAAGGATCCAGCTCATAAATGATCTTCCAATTTCATGGGAGCAAAGTTGTTTTTATAACCCTAGCAAGTTACAAACTGGGTTTTTTTTTTAAGTTTTCTAGTCTAACCTACCCAGGTTATCTTTGTGCGGACAATGAATACTGTGCCCTACACACCATTCATGGACCAGTTACAAGGCTTAGCCGTGGCTGGGGCTTGAGCTGCCATTGAAACACCTGCAGACAGGCCAAATGTTTAATCAGGAGTGCTGTGTGTGTAACAACACAGGGATATACTGGAGAACTACACTCCCTCCATGTTGTACACACCTGGTCTCCTGTATGGCACAGGGTGGGATTCTTGAGATTGTCTGTGCAGGACCATGAGCTGGACTCCATGATCCTTGTGGGTCCCTTCCAATTCAGGATATTCCATGATTCCTGACTCTATAGCTGTGATGCATTTGCCAGCTTGCAAACGCAGGTGAGGGTTTGCTGTGCCTTAGTAATAAACACTTCTTAGGGGTTTTGTATCATGACACAACTTCCAAAGCAATTCCCATGTGTTCTACCCAAGCTCATCCCCACTGCACCCCAAACCCACCTAAATGAGCTCCTAGCACAGCAAGTAGCAGGGCTGTGTTGATTCATTCCTCAGGGTGCTGAAGCCAAGCACCTTTCATGAGTGACTTGCGTTCTCCTGCAGCTGTTCCAGCATTCCTGGCTGGGTGACACTGTCCCAAGCTGAGCCCCTCCTGCACTCACCATGGTTGGAATGTCCCACACAGTCCACATTCTGCACTCACTATGGCTGGAATGTCCTACACAGTCCCATCCCACACTGACCATGGCTGGAATGCCTCATGCAGTCCCATCCTGCACTCACCATAGCTGGAACTTCCCACGCAGTCCCATCCCGCACTCACTATGGCTGGAACTTCCCCCACAGTCCCATCCCGCACTTACCATGGTTGGAACTTCCCACACAGTCCCATCCCGCACTCACCATAGCTGGAACTTCCCACGCAGTCCCATCCCGCACTCACTGTGGCTGGAACTTCCCACACAGTCCCATCCCGCACTTACCATGGTTGGAACTTCCCACACAGTCCCATCCCGCACTCACCGTGGCTGGAATGTCCCACACAGTCCCATCCCACACTCACCGTGGCTGGAATGTCCCACACAGTCCCATCCCACACTCACCGTGGCTGGAATGTCCCACACAGTCCCATCCCACACTCACCGTGGTTGGAACTTCCCACGCAGTCCCATCCCGCACTCACCGTGGCTGGAACGTCCCACGCAGTCCCATCCTGCACTCACCGTGGCTGGAACGTCCCACACAGTCCCATCCCGCACTCACCGTGGTTGGAATGCCGCACACAGTCCCCCAGCACGGCGCTGAAGCATCTCTGTGCCGCTGGCTCTGGGAAGCAGTAGTAGCTGTGCCGGGAGAAGGGCTGCCACAGGTACACCGGGAACTCCTTCGGGAGTGGCACGAAGGCTGCAGCTGCCTCCTTCTCACTCGAGCCTGCACAAAAACACCTCTGTTTGAGAGCTGAAGATTTCCTGGGTGCCAGACCTTTGCCAGCAGGGAAATCTCCTTCCCAGTCCAGGAGATTGGGCGCAGAGGGCAGGGGGACACGGCTGGGATGGGCACACTCAGCTGGCACCGACCACCTCTCTGTGTTACACCACAGCAATTGATGGCCTCTTGCTTTGTATTCAAGGTGGCAAAAAACTAAAGTTTTGGCAAAATTTCAAAGAAAGTATTTCACTGGATTGCAGCTGCTAGGGAAATGGTTTTCATGGCAAGTAAGTAAATTAGTGGGGAGCTCTGGTGTGTTCCACACAGAGACTATTTAAGAGCATATGGACTTATAGAAACAAACTGCATTAAATAAACCACGTTGGAACACCAGTGCATTCCCTGGTTCCAGGACTTCCACACACAACTGCCCTTAAAAACTGTCACTTCAAGCCCTTGCAGGTGATGTAAAGAAAGCACCAAGTACCTCCAGCTCCCACCTGCCCCAAGTCCCTGCACACAGGGGATGCTGGACAGCACATTTAGGGATGACCAAACCCAGTCTGGAGTCACTGACATGCATTGAGAGCCCAGACACAAGAGGTTCACCTCAGAGGGTCTTCAGCACCACACAGACAGGGAGTAGGGGCATAAAGATGAAGTGATGCTCTTTTGGAAGGGAGAGCCATGGGAAGCCCATGAGCACCCTTGGGGTGCTCCACATCACTCAACACCAACTGCTGCGGAGCTGTGGTGACACACACAGGACGCCTCCATGCCCCTCTGACCACCCTGTGCCTTGGGAAAGGGTGTGAGGGGGCACCTAACTTTTAAATCTTAAGGATTTAAAGGACTCAAAAAATAAATCCTTGTCTTCAAGTTGCCCTTATCCCTTTCGTTGTGTGGCATCCCGTTCTCCAAATCTGACTCTGCAATGTGAGACCTGCTCCCGTAAGGCCTGAATTTTCTCCATTTTGATGGAGTGGGGGCAGGCAGGACCACAGCAGTTCCTGGCCCAGAAACAACAAACTCAGAAGCAGCCACCTTCCTGCCCTCTCTGTGGGACTTATTATCAGCTGTGATTCAACACAGCTGGCATCTAAAAATGGAAACATATAAACCAGGAATATTAACAAAGCCCGGGAACAATGGTGCTGTGGTTCCTGTCCTGCTTCTGCACAGCTTCCAGCAGCTTTGTGCCGGTATGTTGGGAAGAAAGGGAGCCAGCGTTTCTCTGAACGTTGGCTTACAGTATCTGCTGTGTTCATCCACTCCGGAGCTGTGCTTGGACTTGGGAAAAGGGCTATGGGCATCTTCTGCTGACCCCTTTTTAAAGTAGAGCCTGAAAGCTTTTCTGGAACAGAGTAAGGAAAAGAGCCTGGGCTTTGGCCATTCCGCTTTGAGCAGGACTTACCAACAGGGTCTGGAAAATGCTTATCAGACAGCAAATTGTAATCTTCTTCTGAAGTCAGGACTTTGCCTCCTGCAGGAAGAATGTGATATTTAGGGCTGGCTCCCTTCTGGTAGGCCTGGAGAAACAACAGAGAGGAAGTATTGTCAAATAGAGATTTAAGGAGAGAGAAAACATAAAATACACAATTCACTGACAAAGCCAGGAGCTGACTCCATGATCCTTGTGGGTCCCTTCCAACTCAAGATATTCTAGGATTCTAATGAATGGTGATATTGCCCAAAGGGGGGGGATCTTTTTGTCAGGCTGAATTCTGGACATATTCCCCTGGCATGTCAAATCTAAAACATGGTTACATGTGAAAAACATGTTTGAAAATATCCTCTCGGTGCTTATCTGCTGCGGTGAGAAGTCAGGGATGGAAGGGAGAGAAAAAGGATGGGATTTTCTCCTGAGCCCAATGTGTTGGATTTGTCAGCCAGGACTAGTTTGACTATGGCAGCTTCCAGACAAAAACCTCCACTGTAGTCAGCCTGGAGCCACACAAACCCTGCTACTTCAGATTCAACTGCAGGAGCACAAGGATGTATTACAGGGATGTATAGATGAGAAGTGTTCTGGGACAGGCACAGGAAGGTTCAAATGCTGTTAAAAGGATTTGTTAGTTCCTGCCAACATCTCTGGCCAAGGCAGGGCACTTGCTGTACCCTCAGCCATCCCTGTGCGGCTTCCACTCGAGCCACCCTGACGAGGACAAGGTTTCATGTCGTATTGCTGAAGGCAAGGCAGCGGCAGCAAATCCACATGCTATTGTTTTATCTAGGAGTGTTCAAGCAGATCCAAGGAAGCAGCACTCACCTCTTTGGTCTCGAAGCAATCCACAGTGTAGTCATTTTTGATCACGACATATCTGTCCTTCCACTTCTTCAGGTCCTCAGCGAAGTGCAGCAGCTCTGCTTCATACAGAACTGTTCCGGCTTCCCCCGGGGGCTACAGGGACAATGGTGACATTTGAGACTCCTCTGCACCACTGACCATCTTGAAGCTTTTATTACTACATTTCCATAATGCTGCTCCAGGGGCATTTGAGCCTTCAAATGCAATTTGGAGTCATAAATGTCTCTAATTTCAGAAAGTTCTATGGACACAAGGAAATTCTTGCAGCCGAGGTGAGGAGGCAGCAGAAGAGCTCTGCCGTCCAAAACACTGCCAGATTTCTCAGACAGATTTAATTACCTTTCAGCTGGCATGCTGAATGCAAGATCAGACAATCCTACAATGGTTTGGGTTGGAACGGACCTTAAAGATCATCTAGTTCCATCTCCTGCAAGATGACTTGGAGTTCACCACCTCCCACTTTCCACTACATAATATAAATATTTCATTGATATGAAAAGCAGGGTTTTATCATAAAATAGTAAATTGTTTTCTATTTCTTTGTAGTGCTTTTGCATCTGTGCTGTAGTAACTGATAGGCATCTTCTGAAAGACACAGCTCTTCTATTATCCCACCTCTTACATCCCACCTCACTGCTTTACCTACTCATTTCAAGAGGACTGGAAATCCATGATTTCCAGTATGTTCAGAACATTTACATTTGTATCTTCTTAATGTTGAAGGCTGGCTCTCTGCATTTTCCTCTAATAAAGAGACTTTTGTCTCTCTTTTTGTCTCCCCTCTAATGAAAACCAGCTTTCCATAGTTCACTCCACAGAGGGAATTATTGCTGTCTTCTTTAAGGAATCCTGAGCCCCATGTGACAGGATTAATTACATTTCCTACATAATCTCTTCCCTGAAAGTATGATCTCTGTCCCTAGATTTTGCAGAACCTTGCAACCAGCAAGAAGGAACCAGTTTTGTCCAAATGTCCAACTCTTTGTACCAGAAACTTGTGTCACGGTTCTCCTTGTCCAATGATAAACAACTAAACAAGACCAAAATAAAGATGAATTTTCAAAAATAAAACTTCAAACCTGCACCTAGATGCAAGTTTTCCATCCCAAACCGAACTGACCCAAGTCCAACATTTGCACGTGCAAACTGCTGTGTGCACTTGGGTCACAGACGGGAAAATCAGTGTCCTCCTACCCTGGTTTTCAGGAAGCGGGACTGGGAGTGGCGGTGCTGCTCCAGCTCCTCCTGCACGTGCCTGCAGAAAGCCACGGCATACTGGCGGCGGTAGTGGGGGCTGAAGTTCTTGATGGTGGCCTCTGTTTTCCCTGAGGTGAAACAGAGATTTAAATGTATTTCATGTACATGGCTTCACAACCTGCAACACAGAACCAAGGCACTTCTCACCAGTGACCCAAATTCTTCCCTTTGGAGAAGAGGTGGTTCCAGGGTCACCTAATAATGACCTTCCAGTACCTGAAGGGAGCCCACAAGAGGGATGGAGAGAATATGGACAAGGGACATGGGAGAGCTGGACAAGGGCCTGGAGTGACAGGATGAGGGGGAATGACTTCCCACTGTCACAGAGTAGGTTTAGATGGGATATTGGGAAGGAATTGTTCCCTGTGAGGGTGGGGAGGCCCTGGCAAAGGGTGCCCAGAGAAGCTGTGACTGCCCCTGGATCCCTGGAAGTGTCCAAGGCCCGGTTGGACGGGGCTTGGAGCAGCCTGGGATAGTGGAAGGTGTCCCTGCCCAAGGCAGGAGGATGGGCGTTAAGGTTCATCTAACCCAAACCATTCCATAACTCCATGAAAAGACCGCCTGAGTGTACCAAGGGCCGCTTGCTGCACAGATCAGGAAACCCTTGGAGATGCATTCAGAGGGAATTTGTCCAGGAAAACATTGGGTTTGGGACTGTTTTTTCTTCTAAGAGCAAGCAAAGAATTCCCCAAATCCATTTCTCTAAGGAAAGATGCTCTCTGCCTCTCCCTGGGGCATGCTGCCCCAGAGCTGAGGGTGATCAAGGGGTGAAAGGGTTTTCAAAGAGAACCAGTGACACTGATGTTCAGCCCTAGGAGCCAATTTTATCACTTACTGAGAGTCTAAAGCTGACTCAAAGTTCTACAAAGGACTTTTACAGGCTTGGGCACTGCAGTCTCATCTTTGTTTTAATGTAAACATACCCTCAGTCATGCTGCAATAAACACTAATCTGGTATTGTCTCGCTGTGATCAAGATCTCATGGGTAGCAGCAACAGCAATAAACACACTGAGGCCTCACTTCTGAGAATCTTAAAAGAATTTACAAGCAATTAACTCATTAACCCTACCAAAGAAATAATGGTGCTTTGCAGACAGGGAAGTGAAGCTAAAATTAAAGGCATGTACATATATGTGACTGAAAGAGTCTGTAGCAATGCAAAAACCAGAACCTGGCCTATGATCTCAAGAGCATCCCAAACATCCTGGATACTGGAGAGATCCCTTTCTTCTTGGTATTATGGGAGCTCCATGCCAAAGGGCTTTTTCTGAGCATACAACACAGAAATGTAATTTCACATCTCAAGCAACTTCGATGCTTTCAAAATTTCATTTTGTTCTGCTTGGGGGGGATAAACATCAAATTTTCTGTATGAGAAAAAAATGGTAATTCCCAAACTAGGATTTCTTAATGCCTTTATACGGACTCCTAGCCCAGGACTGGCACACAGCATTCCTGAAATGGAAACCATGGAAGTTCAAGGCCAGGCTGGACAGGGCTTGGAGCAATCTGGTTTAGTGGAAGGTGTCACTGCCCATGGCAGGGTGTGGGACTGGATGAGTTTGAAGATCCCTCCCATCCCAAACCATTGTGGGATTCTATGAATTATTCCATAATTTCCTAACATGGATGTGCATGAAAACACAAAGCCAGCTCCTCTGCTTCTGCAGGTGAATTTCCAGTGTGATGCAGAATTAGATGCATCCCCCAAGTTCAGGGGCAATGCCAACGCTTCCGTTCCGTAACACCACCTTTCATTCCAGCCACTCCCGTGTAACCAGCTCAGAGGGGTGAGCTGGAGCCTTCTCCTGCATAAGCACCAATCGGATCGCTGCCTCCCACTGAACTGGAAGCCCCTTTTGCCCCACTGCTCCCCCATTCCAATCCCACACCAGCACTGGCAGACAAACCTGCCACCCTGGAGCCCTTTCCAGGCACACAGAGGAGCCAGCTCAGCGCTGACAAAGCCGTCCCACTCAGCTGGAAGGATGTCAGGAGCAGAGTCAATTCACCACTTCTGTAAGGCCTTCACAGAGTTACTTGTGGGACAGCACCCGGTGACAATCTGGCCTCCAAACCTTCAGTTTTAAGACGGATTTTTGGAGACATACTAATTATAGGATGTGCTTGGGTATAATAGCAGGATATGGTGCTGCTAAAGCAGAATATCCCAGCCATACAAAAACTAGCCTGCTTTGAGCAGAGGCATAGACTTATTCTCCAAATAAGGACAAAGTTTCCCAAAACCTTCTTTGTAGCATTTTTTTTCCTCCTGGTCCCAGCCAGCAGTAGGATGTTGTGGGCCCCAGCCCCGGTGGAGTTTCCTGCTCAGGGTTTGCCCTGTTTTGCACCACGGCTTTTTCTTTTCCAGTTCGCATCAGCCTCTTAATCTATTAGAGAGGACTCTGGGACACTGCACCTCACTCAACTACTGCCTGCATCCTGCACTAAAAGCTTGTAGAGGAAGTGGGACAAAGAATAAAATTCTGGTGTTGGGAAAAAACTTGCAACAATCACAGGAAATACCTGTAATTTTGGCAAAGTCTTTCAATTAAGGCTACATGGCCTCAGAAGTGTCATTCTTCACTGTCAGTACTGCTTAGATCAGCTTAAAGCATGATGACTGAAGGGAAAGAAACTGCCATTCACAACATATACATCAGAAATAGGACACTGATGATGTAATTTTTATGTGCAGACTATATTTATGACAAACCAAAACATGAATCGAGAGGCAAATGTTTCTGGCTGTTTCTTCCAGTCTTCACACTACTTGCTGCAAAGGAGCTTTGCATTAAAAATACTCCTCCCTCTTAAAATTAGAAGAAAAGTTTATTCAAAGAGATTGTGAGTGGCACCACATGAGGACCTGGCCTTTCAGGGCTCGGCTCAACAGGAACTGCAATGCTACCTAAGGGTGGGAAGAGAAGCAGACAGATCCTTGATCCATTGTTCCTCAATGGATCTTTAAACTCTTTTGGTTTACAGAAAATAAAAATACGCTATCTGAAAATAAACATGATGGAAACAGTCATGAGTAGCAGAAACTCTTCCCATGAAATGATAATATGGGGCAACTGGAGATAAAATACTCCAGGGCAGTTAAAAAATGAGTTCCCCTAATTCTTTTCCAAATTTAGTGTGGCTGGCTTAGTCGGAGCTGTTTATATGGAGCATGGCCAACTTTCTCACTTGGCTGGTCTGGCAACGGCACAGCTGCAGCCCATATAAATGGGATCTGAATCCCAGCAGCTGGGATGTTTATCCTAGGAGAATGAGGAGTCTGATCAGCTCCAGGACGAGCCTGCATGCAACCTCCTGGTCCTGTGCCGGGCCAGGAGTTGGACTCAATGATCCCTGTGGGCCCCTTCCAACTTGGGATATTCTGTAATTCCACGAACTGAAATTACCAACAGGAAAAGACAACTGTGATGGAGGTGGAAGGATTTCTGTCAGATTAACATGGCAAGGGTCTGTTCCTCCTTGGCTGAGGGTTTAGATCCTGCTTCAGAATAAACTTTGCTAATGCTTCATGATGCACCTCCGCTCTGCAGAACTGCCCTTGCACATGACCACAAAACTTTAGCATGAGTTATGATACCTCTTTTAAGACTAAAAACAAACGTCACTGCACTGAGAAACAAGAAACATATACCTGTTGCCCCCCTGGAAATCAGTAATCATCCCCAGATTTTTTTTTTCCTTGCTTTTCCACTGCCTTTGACCTTCTTAATTGTGTTGCCCATGTTGGACGCTTGTATATAACTCCAAGTCATTGGGCCCACAGAATGGCCTCAAATACCCAAATTTATAGTGGGGGTTTCACTGCTTTTATTGAAGTAACTGACATACAGCTTTTTCAAACAAGGGCACTGTTCACCAAGTTCT
>NW_008238434.1:874039-885843 GCF_000691975.1 Corvus brachyrhynchos
CTCAACATGTTGCCACGTGGCCAGTCCAGGCGCAGATCAGGAAAACTTGGGAAAAAAGGTCAGAAGCTGTAACTTCTTGGCTGGCATACAAGAGAGGGATTGCTCACACTCCCAGAACTTCAGCCATTTGGAAGTTAAGAATGGAAAGAGGGAAGGATTCGCCATAAACGCTATTTCACTTAAATACTGGTGTTTGGCAGTAAGATGACCCTTCCAAGAGTAGCAAAATATTCACAATCTTTCCTCTTCACAGCACAATTGCCTGCACTCAGCACCTTTTGGAAAGGGTTTTCCAAATATATCACGATCAGTGATATGAATCTCTTTGAAAGTCTGGGGGCTGATGTATCTTCTACACCATTTAAGCCCCAGGGGACTCGAACATAAAAGTAGTAGATGATTTGCTGTATTAAAACAAATCCTGGACAATACAAAACCTAAAAGAAATAAGCACTGTGTGTGCTGAATGTCAGTACACCCTGCATTTCAATGAAGTAAAGCAGTGAGACAGAACAGGAACAAATTACTTTGTCTTATTTCCTCTACCAGGCCATGAGCAAAGCTGTCAGAAGACAATCTAAAATGTTTGGCTGATCATACGCACACAGTGCCTCACAAGCCAGGATGTAACCCACAACTGGGGACATGCTATTAAATGATAAACTAGAAACCAGATAAACTATATATACTGTGTGCCCTAATGCAAATTGAGCTTTACAATTACTACTGTCCATCCGTCCGTCCACCCATCCATCCATCCATCAACACAGTCTTATTCTCATAGCCCATCAAGGTAGCAGCAAAATGAGTTAACAAAATAATTCCAGTGTTCAGCTCCTGGGCCAACTTCATCCCAAATCCAAGAAAAAGATAACTCTGATTGAGGTAAACATCTGAAATTGCAGATGCTCTACCTAAGCCCTGAAAGCTGGATGTCAGTACTGTCAGCTCTGAAATGGGCTGGATGCTCGACAGGAAGAGAGGGAAGCAGCCACTCACCATAAAAACTGCTCCTCGCCAGATCACCTGTTCACGGCAAACACCATTATCAGTTGTTAAATGCATCTGGTAACCAGAAAACCCGTAAGAGTGATTCTGGCTGGCATATCCTGACAGTGCCCACCACCTTCCAGTGCTCTGGGACACGTGACAGTGTAGTGGGATTTACAAGTGGTTCCCTCTTTCCTACAGTCTTCTTCCTTGTGCAGTACTTACAATACCACCCAGCAAGTGTTTAAGTCCAAGCGCCCCCTGGCTTTATCCAGAAAGGCAATGTAAACTACTCTCTCTGTTGTTGAAAGCAGAACTCAGTTTGATCTTTATTTGTAGAAATAGTATTTCAATTATTCTGAGCCATGACTTAGTACCTGTTATGGCAAAAAGGGATGGCAGACACAAATCCCAGGTTCTGATTTGGCTGGATCACCTCTCACAGGTTTGTTTGCACTCAGCCAAACCCAGCAGCTCTGGTGGAGCCACCCCTCTTTCCCATGCAGGAACATGTGGTTTGCACCTGGTAAAATACTGAAACCAATTATTTATCCCAGCCTTGGTTTGTATGAATGGAGACTGCTCTCAATAAAAACTTACAATTCTGTAACCCCAGTGGTGTGCACACACCCTCAAATCACCTGTTTGCCATGCTGGCAAAATCCCTGTTATTCACCCAAAACTCAGTGCAGAGGAGTGGAGAACACCCATCACACCCCGGATCAGCCTCTCCTCAAGTCTCAGCATATAAGCACTCCTCAGGTGCTTAGTCCATCTTCTCTATAGGAAAAATCTGGTGCTGTCTTGTGAAAAAATCAGATTTTTTTGCAAGTTTGGCAGCTGAGACCGTGGGTGTGAAATGTGTGCTCCACCAGAAGCGAAGCTTCTGTTTCACATGTGTCAAGATAAACACGTTTGTAAGTTCATGTAGACATGACCCGTGGCAAAGGAGGTGCCAAAAATAACAGGCTCCATTCCAGCCTTGCAGATCTCCCTTTCTACAATTTTACCCCTATACTTTGCTCTTCCTCAAGTACTCCTCTACACAAGGCTGAATTTCATACTGAGATGGACAATTATCCCATAGATTTCCATAGGTTTACATACTTATGTTGTACCCGGGCAGCTTCAGGAGCATCTCGTATTCAGAGGGAGCAGATTGAGCTGAGTGAGACATCGTGCACTCCATAAAAAACCACCTGTTTTGTGAAGAGTGGCTTGTGATCTAACTACAGAGCTTGCTGGTTTAAGTTAATTTTGAATGCTTCTGATTATTAAAAATGAAGAACAAATTCAGAGCACAGATCCTGCACAAAGTGGCTCTTGGGTCAAGCTCAGACTCACTCCTACAGCTGGCTTTCCCTTCCCCTGCTCCCACTGCCCAATCTTTATTTATGGGAGAAGGAAAATTTCACAAGTTGCCTTTGCACTTCTGTCAGGTTAAAAAATCCTAATAATCATGAATTACATAAAGGCCAGTGCTTGTGGTTAATCAGGCTGAAAAAAGCCAAGGGTTTGATTAACACTGTGTCAGATAAGCTTATCTCAAAGGCTGCTGAAATCTGTCCTTTCTTGGTAATGGGGTTAGAAGCAGCAACGCTCTGTCTAGAAACAATTACTCATGGTCAGATTCACTAGAACAAGGTCTGACAATACTTTATTTATAAGCTTCTTTAACAGCACCAGAAGGACTTGGGATTTAATAACCAAATGAACCCAATCTAATTCCTGGGGGGGGGGGGGGGGGGGGGGGGGCAGATACAAGAAGCTGTGGTAAATAAATTTGGTGAAGGTCAATGGTTTTCAAGTTTTGGGGTTTTTTTCCAACTCCCTGAGCCACAAGTTGAGCCACTCCAGGGGACACAGACACCAGGCATGTCTTGAGCAGCTTTCTCCAATCCAGATCTCAGCACCACATTACACGTCACAGGAGGTCACACAAAAACGTTTCTTGGGAACATTTAAACAGCTTTCCAAAAATGTAAGCCAGTGCTGCATCACCCTTTAAATCAGGATGATGTATTCCCCCTTCCCTCCCTTTTGGGTGACAGTTACCTCACCGCCCAACCATCCACAAGACAAAATAACAAAAAGACACAGAGATACAGATAACAGAAATAACCATCTTCATGACATTAGTTGAAGCTTTTTTCTGGATATATATACATATATTTATATTTATACAGATACATACACATTCAAAAGATTATTTCCATGCAGTGCTTGGCGTGTGCTCTTACAGATCTGGGAGATATTTTTATTAATTTCTTTTTTCTTAATTACTTTGCCAAATTATGCCACACTACATGGCTCCATCACAAAATTACTCCAGGGAGTACATGACATTGGCCAAAGCTGTGAGTACACACACATCTTTCCATGAGGGGCTTCATTTATGCTGAGGTTTCCTTACCCTAAACTCCCTTTATTCCCTCACCAATCCAACTCCTTTCACTGCCAGCCCAGACAGACTCCTCAGAGTACCTTATTTCCCACAAAGGCATCACTTTTTAAGCACAGTAGCAGAAGGCTACATTATTCCATTTCTCTTCAACAAACACACAAACCCCACAAAATGGAGTAACAACATGAGAATAACAGTAACATTGGAGCCTCTTTTCTTGCAATTTTCCTCATCAATTCTAAGGTGTTTGCTTCTCTTTTGGCTCCTATATACACTGAAAATGAGTAAATATCACGACTTGCAAAGAATTTTCAGCTAAGCCTATGTGCAACAAGGGTAAAACCAAGACTAATCTCTAAACTAAACAGAGGTCTCAAAGCAAGGACGTTTAACTTATTTTAAGGACGTTTACTCCCAACACAACCATGCCGCTTGATTTTATCACAGGAAATAATTTCAGCCTCAGAGCCCCTTCTTGCCATTCTGAACCCCACAACACCACCTGGGTAAATACATGGATTTTAACCCAAACAACAAGCAGCATTCTGATTTTTGAAGCCCAAGGCCATACCCATGTCACAGTTGTGCCAGTTGGGAGTCACCTTCCAATTTCACCTGTTTTGTTTTGCTTGTGCCAACACCTCCTTGCCTTGGTCCTCTGTAGGGCAGCAACTGTGAAAGGGCATTTTGAGGGGGACAAAGAGCCAACTCTTTGTGAAAACCAATAATTGATTTTATTACTCTTCCTCCTATTTTAAAAAGGACAAAAAATATTTATATAATATTAAGCTTCTAATATAACTTTGTAATACAGGAAGAGGAGTATGTAAAATTCACATTCCAAAGAATTTTTTTACCCTACCTCCCACTTTACATCAAGCTTGAACAACAAAAATGGAAAAATTTTTTCCTTGCAGTGCATATTTAGTCATTTGTCCAGGCTCTCACTAGTTTCATGTCATAATACTAGAATATGACTGCAGGAATATGTAATTGTTGTCAGAGCAAAACATTGGGCAGAGGATGGGAAACTTACTTTATAAAACTTAGAAGTTCAAGTGAAGCTTATAAAATCTCTTTAATATAGAATATATTTTGTTGTTACACAGCAGGGTGATACAATGGGATCACTTTCTGTGTCACATGGACCTTGCTGGCCATGCAAATGCAAGAGCAGGAATTGTTCAAGGCTGACACAACCCACAAGACAAAAACACAGCACTATACTGTGGTTAATCCTTCAAAGCCTTAGCTAAGACAAACTAGACAAACTCTCCTTGGTGGTACTCTGTACTCATGTTCAGAAAAATAACATAACAGCTCTAAAAATATTTGCTAAATTTCTTTAGAAATAAATTGATTTAAAAAAAGGATTGCATTCACACTTTGTAAGGAATACTGCCAAGCATTAAAAGAGTCTATACTCAGGCAATTGAAGGTCTCCCCTTTCACAAACAAACCCTTCTCTACCTCTCCGTGGATGGTCATGTCCCTCAGGAAACCCACACTGTTCACTGGACTTCTCACTCTGCAGGAGAGACAGGCGGAAGTGTTGGCGCCTCATCCTGTGGGAAAGGTTTCTTCACACAGCTGCTAAAAAGCATCAATTAAGGTACAGAGTTTACAAGACAAGTGTGTAATTATTACATAAAGCTGCTCACCCAACCCTGTGTAAGACAGTTTTTTCTGTGCTTATTACAGACGGGGAAGAGAAACTACAGCTCTGTGATGCAACAGATCAGCTTTATAATTCAGATTAGTGCAGAAACACTGGAAAGTGGTACCACAGCATCAGCCCCCTGATGCAGGCTCCTTCAAGAAAGGGTTGGCACGAAGGGAGGAAGATACACTGATGCAGATGGAAAGGGAGACCTTGACCACATCTCCTCTCACTCCTCAGCCTTGGTCTGGGTTCTCCTGCTCACACATTATTCTGATTCTCCTCCTGCTGCTGCCCCAAAGTCCCACTTCAGGATAGGTCACAGCCTTTTGCTCTTTTCCAGCTGTGAAATAGGTGCAAAAGGAACAGAATCGGCCTCTTCCCTCGTGAAACTGACGAAACAATTCCAAAATCCCCTGCTAAACCTGGTCCAGGGACAATCCAAGGGAAGAAGCAGAGAAAATGAGGCAAATGAAAACAAAACAAATGGGAAAAGACAAACAGAAGATGGGAGATGGCCCTCTGGCTGCCTGGGGCTTCTCAACATGGGAGATGTGCCAGTGGCCTCCTTTTCCCTCTTTTCTCCCATTCAAAGCTGAACAAGGCCGTAATCAAGATACCAGTATTTCCAAACTGGGAAATCAAAACTAAATCTAAACTAAATTTAGTGATCTAAACATTTTGGAGTTTTTCTTTGGAAAAGCTAAAAGGACCCATTAAACTTTACTAATCATTCCTTACTTGGCAGAGTTCATGCCTTTGATTCCTTCTAAATTAAACCTGGGACCTAACTAATAAAAATACACCTTCTGCTAGCAAATCGAGAGTAATTCCCAAAATTTTATCCTGAAAAGAGGTCAAGTAAAAATCCAAACAACCCCTAACTTTCTGCAGCTGCAGCAGTATCAAAGATGAAGGACTACCTTTACATTCCCCAGGTTTGCTGTTCCTACAAACTACCAGTGCCAGCAACCCACATCACCAGAGGTAGAAATACTCCCAGGTCACAAGGGCATAAGTTAGGGGAATTTAAGGAAAAAGGGAAAACAAAGAACTGTGTTCAGAAAGAACTTGATGTAAATGCCACAGAGGACACACACAAAGGAAGATTCCTCTTACAGTCTCTCCTGTGAAAATGTGAGGGTTTAAGGCCTCTTTGTCCCAGCACACTGTTCAAAAGTATTTATTTTCTTTTTCAGGCTGCTATTTTTAACCATAACTCAGAGAAAGGCCGGACCCCCACTGAGTGTCTGACTGCAGCTCCCAGACAGGCAGAGCCACGGCGTCACTTGCTGTGACAGGAATGTGGTGACACACAGCTCTGCAGGTCCGAGTTGCCTTGTTTCCTCCATGGGGCTGGTTTCACCAAAGTCCACTTTTATTCAGTGCAGTCAGCTCAGAGGGGTTCCATCCAGCCACCTGGTATGCCAAGTGCTGTGCATTATTCTTCTTCCTCCTGGACCACTTTCAGTTCCTCAAGCACTCATGAAAGCATCACTGAGAAGACAATGGTTACCACTGGTGTTTGTTTTCTCCATTTCTAAGAGGACTTCCCGGGAAGAAGCTCCACTCAGCTATTGTCCCTCTCACTAAACCTGTGCTTGAGGCTCCTTGGCCGCTCGGCTCTTCCGCCCCAATGTTTCAAAGCTCCTTCCTTCTTGAAAAAAAAAGGAGATAAGTTGCCTCATTTCCTCTCCATTTATCTTTCACGTTCAAAAGGGCTTGTCACTACATGACTTGAAAGGAAAAAACCAAATCCAAACCACGTTCTCCCTGTGCTGTGTTTGTACAGTGGGACCACGTGAGGTCTGGGCTCAGAAAGGCAGCTGGGCAGGTTATTATTAAGAAGAGGAAATTTGTTCCTGAGAATTTATTGGGAAATGGGTCGGTGAGAACTCTCCTGCTGGCTCAAAGTGACCCTGCGCCTCTCAAGGCCTTCATGGCCCTCCATGTACAGACACACCAAAAGGCTCTGCCTGTACACCAGGATCTGTGGCTACACCTAGCCAGCAGACGTTCAAGGCTTGGCTTTATATGCATGGTGGCAATGCTTCAGTCAGTGCATTTAACAGTTTGCTTTCATCGCTCTTGCCTTTGTATGACTGGTTATGGAGCTCCAGTTTTGGAAGTCTCAGCTCTTCCATCAAAGGTCTCTAGGAAATTCTCCCCATCACTACAGTCTGAGCTCCTGCCACTGTGGATGCTGATACATTCTCTCTTGCTAGAGAAGAGTATGTTTGACTTGTCTGTATCAAAACTTAAATTCTTCATCTTTCTGTGTTTTGCAAAATGCTTCATACAGGGCATCAAGAAAAAAGCAGCCCTAAGAATGCAATGTGCAAGAGCTGCATGATAAGGGTTTTATCTGGCAAATTTATGTATGTCAGATCACATTTCCACTTTGTGAATGCAGAAGTAATCACTAGTAGTGCGACTTTAAACATATTTAGCCCCTGTCTAACAATGCTCATTTTGAGTCTCATCCAAACCTGAATTCCTCCAAAGGCTGCCTGCATTTCCTCACTAGAGCTACATTTCAAGCCATGTTTGCATTTTTCAAGGGTGGCTTAAAGGCAGCTGTGGCTTTCTGAGAAACAAATACAGGGAAAAACACATAAACCCATGTTCAATCTTCATTTGAGCTGATGGGACTTCACCAGCCTGATGAGATGAAAGATGAGCCCTGAATTCTATGAAATATTTTCCCACTTAACAGCATCTGGTGTGGCTTCAAAACACCCTCAAGAGCTCCTGAATCCACAACAACCTTTCAGAGACTTTTCTACCCCTTATTACTACTCCCAAACACTTTTACTATACAATCAATCATCCCTTCCAACAACATGCTGCTCAGGCTGTGTGCTACTCATGCAACAGCAGAACTTTTCGCTACTCTGAGATACTGTTTCTCTGCTATTTGCCCTTTCAAGCATCTCTGAGCCAACCGTTTCACCAACTGTTTCACCACAGGTTTTGCATGAACCCAGCAGCTTCACGCAAACAGGCAGGCTCTTGATTAAGGAAAAAGCAGAGCAGTGAAAAGGGTGATAGACAAGAACAAGCCAGGAATTCTGGAAAAGTGTGTTCACAAAACCCACCAATATGATTCATGGGGTTTTTATAATTTCCAGTGAATAAAAACATAGACAGTGTTGAAAAAAATGCATCTTATGATCTCTGCTCTACTCTGAGCTTTACTAGCAAAAGTACACCAAACCTTCAAAAACAAGCCAGTCAGGCTGAACCTTCTGGCTCCAAAGGTTTGGACTTAAATGGAGTCAGGACTTTTTCTCTGCAAGTCTCAGAAATGTCGAGGTCAGGACAACAAAACACAGGCCTCAGATTTAACATCCTGGTTTCCAATCGTGCTTGCAGGCAGGTCCCTCTGAGGGACATGTGCCTTAGCCAACAGCCACAAATTCATAGTCCAGGAGATGACAGTCTTCTTACAACCCCTTCTGAACAAGTAATGAGGTCAGGTCCTTTTATTGTAATTATTTCCCCTTTAGAAGCACCTCTGGCCCTAAGAAGATACACACATTGAAAATTCAAAGGCATTTTTCAAAATTACTTTTGCTGCCACCAATGTGAGGCAACTCCTCCTGTTTCCAGAACAACTGGTACCAACCACCAGCGCTAGGTGGATGCTCAGCACCACTGAAGCCAAGCTGAAGCTCTAAATGCCAACTGATGTTCTAAAAATTACAATTTTTGAGTGTATTAAAAATATCTGTTTAGTGTGCTTAAGAAGAACCTGCTGAGAGAAACACGAAAGCGTCAGATCTTATCTCATTCAAGAATGACTAGTACAGAGCAACACCAACAAAGTTAGAGGAGATCATGCAGCCCTGGCTTCCAGACTGAGCAGATACCCTGACATGCTTTTTAAACTCTTTATCTCCAAGGGTTCCTTGGATTTGTAAAATACCGTATCTTGAAACTGAAAGAAAACACAGAAAAGTGTTCAAGACATACCCACAATACAGAAGTAAAACTGTTTCCTGAGCCAGCAAACACGGCTTGGTTTTTTAAAAAAGGTATTTAAATGAAAATAGAAATCTCTTAAGTGCATTAGATCCAGATTTTTTGCAAATCTGCTCTGGCAAACTCATTTTTTGAACATACACTCTTCTCTGCTTGTCTACTGTATATAAGTTGCATATATTCTGATTAACATTATTCAGCCCAGAATAATTACACATCAGAGAGATGCCTAATAAGCTCATCTTTAAACTCTGCAGAGCTAAAAAAAGATCCCAAGCATATTTTATGAATATAGGATGGCGTCAGCTGACAGATATACGGCACAATCCATTTTATTGTGGTTGCAAACAAGAGCCACATGAATTAATGTTATGGGCTTGTCTTTGCATTATTCAGGACGATGGGACTTCTGAAGGAAAGCAAGAGTGTGTTCTGGAATTGTGAGACTTCACTGTGAAGATAAAAGAAAATTAGTCACACAATATGGTAAAGAAAATACAGAATATAAGCAAAACTGTGTTTTACCAGCAGCATGCACTTCACTGGAAGATTCCATAAGACTTTCTGAATCAAACAGCTGCTACAAGAAGTAACAATGAATCAAAACATTTGGATTTACAACTGGAATTGACAAAGAAATATTTTCAGTTACTATAACCATATTGTTTTAGACTTACTTCAGACAAAAGCTATTTCAACAGGAAAACCTGTCTTAGCCAACAGCTGGAAATCTCATAGCCGTATTCTGGAAGGAAGGGGGACTGTTACTTTTTACAGATGTCTCCATTCTCCTCATCCAAGCAGAGTTAAATCTCTGAATAGAGAGATGGGCCCCATCTGAGACACAGCTCTCACATCCTCCTAAGGCTGTGCACACTCACACCCCTGGCACCAATTCAGCCAAGGCGACCGAACACAACGGCCACAGAAACTCAATACTGTGCAGCATCCCCAAACTCAGCCTGAGTTTTGGGGCAGCCCCTCGTCACTTCCAACAGCAGAACTCCAGACACTCAGCTGTCAGGGAGGCTGGACTTTATTTTAAAAGCAGCTCTTTTGCAGATGGTAACAATCAAATCCAGCCAGTGCTTCCCTCAGCCCCAACACCCTGTGAGATCCAGGTTTAGGAGCACCCACCAAGGCAAGCGTGAATTCGGTTTCTGGCCACAAAAGTAACACCTGCCAATGCCGAGTGCTATGGAAAGAGCACAGCAACTTTTCAGTTGACCACGCTTCCTGCTGCCTGAGTATTTAAGGCACACGAAGGAAAAGCCATGTAGCAAGAGATGAGTAACTAACAAACCACAAGCTCTTGCTCAAAATTACCATGTAGTATTTTACATTCTTAGCAACACACTGATGTGGGACATTTGTTTATGCTGGTAACTCCTTTGTCTCCTGGTGTGGTATCAGCTTTAGTCACCCCCATTCTGGTACGGGATGTGCTGAGCCTCTTCGTATTTTTTCCAGTTGTAAGGGAAGTTGGTGCTGAGTTCAGATGGGGCCTTCCTCCTTCATTCACTCGGAACTCAGCTTCTTCCTCAAACAAGCCCAGTGCTGCCTCAGTTTTTGATGTCATCACTATGTGGCCACAGCTCCTAAGGGATCACCATGAACACACCAAGCCCAGTCTTCAAAGTCTTCCCCAGAAGCTTCTTTTGTCGCAGATCTCGGGTGTGTGTCACACCAAATATAGCCTCAATTTTGTTTTGGGCACTCTTCCCCCCCAGTGCTTCCCTTGGGTTTCGTAGGACATCATGGAAACATGGAATACTAGAATCATTCAGGTTGGAAAACCCTCCCAGATCACTGAGTCCAAGCTGTGCCTGATGCCCACCTTGTCTCCAGCCCAGAGCACTGAGTGCCATGTCCAGGCCTTCCTTGGATACCTCCAGGGATGGGGATTCAAAACCTCCCTGGGCAGCGCCTGACAATGCCTGACCACCCTTTCCATGATGCTAAACCTGAATCTCCCCTGGCACAGCTTGAGGCCATTTCCTCTTGTCGTGTCAAAAGGACAGCTTTGTTCCAGAAGAAGTGTCCAAGGCCAGGTTGGACAGAGCTTGGAGCAACCTGGGATAGTGGAAGGTGTCCCTGCCCATGGCAGTGGGTGGAACTGATGAGTTTTAAGGATCCCTTTCAATCCAAGCCATTCTATGACTGAGCTTTTCTCCTCCAAAAGCACCATAAAAGCCACCATCAGCTTTGATCAGCTGACAATCTGGAGGACCTTGCAGACACATCAGATGCAGCCCTGACATCCGCCCCTCAGCCATGCTCACAAACCATCACTCACCTCACACACTCCTCGTGTCAGTAGTTCTGCTGCTACTTCCTGGGCTCAGAACAAAGACTGATGGAGCACAAGCAGCAGTAGTTGAAATTACTTTCCTTCACAATCACACCTAAAAATACCATCTTCTAATCAACCTCATATGGTACCTGCCCCATTCATTGCAGAGCTCTGAAAGTTTGTGGCATAGTGAGCTGGAAATAGCAGGAACTTGATTTATATTTAAAAGCAGGTAAATACCACCCCAGAGAACCAGATCTATGACTGCTACAGAATGTAAAGCTGGATGAAACGTGTCACTTATAGGAGAAGCTCCCACATGGCTTCTGTCACCTTCTTTTCCTGATTTAGAGAAGTGCTAAGTGCCTGAGCACAGGCAGAACCTGGCTGGAAGTTTGGGGAGAGCATCAAAATCATCGGTTCCCAAAAAAATTAAGCACCAGGTTTGTCAAGCCCCAAATTAACAGCCATAA
>NW_008238434.1:885914-896871 GCF_000691975.1 Corvus brachyrhynchos
CCTTGGCAGGTGTACAGGAAATCTCAGAAGGAAAGAAAAAACCCAAACAACGAATCTGGGGCTTCCTACTGAACTAAGCAGTAGAAAAATATACCAAAGATAAGCCTTTGCACCCTGGCCTTCGTCAAGCACCAGTGATGCGTTCAGGGCTTCAGATCCACAGAGCTTTTCCACTCACACTTAAGCCTATAAGGTACAAAGTTGTGTTTGCTTTGCCCACATGGGTGAACAGCTGCTGCTAGCTGTGGGCTTTGCAGCTTTTTCTAGCCTGCACAGAGGGCAAACATGGAAACAACAGGGTTTAGTCCAGCAGGTGAACATGGGTAGTGGTCAGAAACCTTCCTTTCCCACTCGCCTCCAGCTTCCCTTATTCCACCCCTATGGCCCCCAAACCCTTCCCTTCCCTGCAGGACATGCCTGAGCTGCTCAAAAGAACATCCAAAGAGAGGAAAACATGTTTTCTTTAGCTTAATTCACAAAAACACCCCAACCAACCACCAAAAAAAAAAAAAAACCAAAACAAAAACCCAAAACAAACAAACAACCCCAGAAAACCCCATAACCCCAAAACCCTTATCCATTTTAGCTGCAGTTTTCTCAAAATAGCAATTTGGGGCAGATGCTCAGCATGGAAACTTCAGTGTGGACAGCTGAGGGCTGGCAAAGCCTCATCTGCAACTGCAAACACTGGAAAGTGTCTGGCAGACTAAATCACAGTGATACTACTTTACAGAATACTCTTAAAGAGCAAAAAAAGCCTTTTTTTCCTTTCTTTTGCACAGACCTCGCCATTAAATCTTTGCCTGGGGATGACGAAAACTTGCCCTTCCTCTAGTGTGATCACGGCAGTATTGGAATATCAAGTGAAAATACATAAAGATCCTCTGTATCATGCCCAATAAAATCAAGCTGGCCTTTAGATGACATTCACCCAAGGCATTTAACATCCCCAATCCTGCTCCAAGGATTGTGTCTTCAGTTACCAACGTCACAACAATGCCCTGCAGAGAATCACAGCACAAACAGCAACTGTGGTTTCATGCAGAGGAAGGGAAATACCACGTAAAGCTTCAGAAATGCCTTCCTGAGACAGGAGATGAGAGAGGCTGAGCGAGACGGATGCTGAGTGGCACGATGGTGCTGGCATCTTCTGTAAATTTGAAGAAGCAAATTTGAAGTGTACCTCCGCAAAGAGCAAGGAAAAGCTCTTTGGCAGGCAGCAAATTTCCAGATACAGCACATGAGGGTGATTTTTTTAGCTGAGGTCCCAAGCACAATGAACCAAAAATCAGTAGTAAATGGGCCATCCCAGGAAGTGAGCAGGGATCTGATATGCATGGCTAGAAGAGGTCTCCGAGCCCTGCAAAACCTGCAGCTCCCTTCACAGGGAACATAAACCTCCAGGGGAAACCCCGGATGATTTTGTAACATACAGAAGCTGTAGGTATTTTTTTCTAAGGTTGGATGTGAAAGCATTTAGTGACAGGCTGAGAGAGCTGGGATTGTTCATACTGGAGAAGAGAAGGCTTCAGGGAGAGCTTTTTGAAGCCTTTCAGAACTTTTAAGGGGGCTTATAAAAAATGAAGGACAGGGCAGATAGTGACAGGACAAGGAGGAGTGGTTTTAAACTGCCAGAGGGCAGGGCTAGATGTGATATTGGGAAGAAATTGCTCTCTGTGAGGGTGGTGAGGCCCTGACACAGGTGGCCCAGAGAAGTTGTGGCTGTCTCTGGATCCCTGGAAGTGTTCAAGGCCAGGTTGAACAGGGCTTGGAGCAACCTGGGATACTGGAAGGTGTCCCTGCCTGTGGCAGAGGATGAAGGAGATGGGTTTTAAAGTCCCTTCCCACCCAAACCATTCCATGATTCTATGATTCCATGATCCTGGGTGCTTAAGCATCCAGCTGGTCCCCAGCACGTGTGTCACTCGTTGACTCTGCCTGCTGGGATCCATCAGCAGGATGCAGCTGGAGCTGCCGCAGGGGCTGCCCCTGCTCCGAGGTCCTGTGTCTTCACTTCCCTGGACCTCTGCTTTAGCTTTGCCTGCTTACACAGTAAAGAACTAGGAACAAGGATTACCTTATGATGTCTGTGCCACACTCCTTGTGAGGACCAACATGCCTGCCCAACGGCAGCCCACGTGGAACTGAGGTGTAAATGACCTTTTCTGCAGATTACCTGTTGCAATGCATGAGAGCCACACCCAAAGCGTGCCCTAACCCTAGAAGCACAACACGGAATGAACCTGGGAAAACACCAGCATTTAGGGGAGCTATGAACAGACTGTCTTATAGCATTACCAAAGATCTCCTTACAAGCTCTCTGTGGTTTGAAAAGGCATCACTGGTGCTGGTGGTGTCGGGGAGAGCCCACAAACTGCCAGGCACAGCTACGGGCCGCTTTTCGCAGCAGGAACCGCTAACAGGAGCATGCCCCATGCTCACTCTTTAAGCAGTGACATGTAAAAAGCCCAACCTGGAGATGAGCTGACACACTCACTTTGCAAAAAGCTCTAAAGCAGAATTCCTTCTGGAGGACAGATCATGGCTCGCTCGTGGGAAGGTACAGGAAGTGGGCAGCAATCCAAAAACCTGCTGCTCTTTTCCACCGAGGAGTGGAGTTGCTGCAGCCCGTGGCTGCAGCTGTGCCAGCCCTGGAGCAGCTTGGCTTGAGGCGGTCCCACAGCAGCACACACTGCTCTGACCCAAGGGTGGCACAGCTGCGGCCCCTCAGGCCCCTCAGAGCCCCGGAGTGTGACCAAGCACCTGCAGCAGCACCCACCCAGCGCCTCGGCCGCGCTCCAACAGCTGCAGCAGTGCCTCCCCTCTTCACACCCCAAAAACCACCCGGGAGACGCGGGGCACCCAACAGGGAGCGCACAAAAGCACTGACAGTGTCGTGCACAACATGGGTGGCGTCCCTGCAGCACTGCCCGCTCCTCGGGAGCCATGGGGTGCAGGGCATGGCACAACTACAGGCTTAGGACCCATCTCATCACAAACAGCACCCAAAAGGTCATTTGAATCACTAGTTTCAGCTTAGAAAATTTAGTTAGAAAATAACTACTCCTGATCTCACTTAGTTTCCTAAAAGAGTATCAACCATACAAAAATTATCTACATACTTTTGAAAACTATACTGCTTTTAACCTCTTACTCATGTATTCAGAAGAGCCCAAGAGTCAGCCTCACTTTTGTTTTCTGCTTCCTGCACTGTAGCTAAGACAAGTCCCTAGCTTTAAAAAACATGCAATAAAAAAAGATGCAATAACTAAGTAACAACTTTGGTAGTACTACAATGACCTAAATATTTTGGCGTAAAGCTTCTGTACTACCCAAAGTGTAAGAGCAACTACTTGGCCGGACCTATGAACAAATATCACAGAAGCATGAAAATGAAAGGCTTATGAATTCAAGATTTAGCACTTAATTAAATACCTAGAGAAACGAAGTCACTAAAATCTTAGTTTATACATACCAAGATAAGCTTCAGTGTAGAATCAGCAGCAAACTTTTTTTAATATACGTAAGACTACTAGAAAGACACAGGATAAAGATTTTAGGAGACCCAGGCAGGTGAATCCTTTCTTCACAGAAGTTTGAGCTATTTGCACAAGCTTTAATCTTGCTTTGATGTAAGAGTTTGCCTTGTTTCATCACTGTCCTTTAACTGCAAAAGCAAGTAAAATGCTTGCAAGTATGTTCAAAAACTTGAAACCACTTTTAATTGTTCTCTAAGTGTGAAGAGAACGGCATGGGTATTCCATACAAAGGAAAAAGCTGTACTTTAAAAGCACATTCCTTATGAATATCATTCTTCCCCACCTAGACACTGGCTCTGCAGCTGCCACTGCCCAAAGGCACCAGCAACAAAGCTGCTTTCATTATCTCAGAGCTGGCTTTTCTCCCTTTGATACCAATAAAATGTCTATCAGATGCAAAGACTGTCTTACAATTTGTGGCCAAGCTGCACTAATTTAAGAACTTCCAGTCTTCAAGATTTTGGGAAACATTAAATACAAAGGCACAGCACACTTACAGTGTGTCTCTCAATTACAGATACTGGGGCAAGGATGAGCCTGTTTCTCACTTCTTCTATTGAAATATTCTTTCCATTGATCCCTGTGCCTGATTCAACATTGTATGTAGTTTCTTCTACAAGTGACAAGAAAAGCATAAAAAATGCCACGTGTCTTCCCCTACAACGCTGTGGTTTCCCTTCCCTCACATTACCCAAAAAAAGACCAGAAAAAAGCCACCTTTCATTTTTCAGGCCCAGTGATGCAGCACATCATCTTTAAGGGTAGTTCTTGTATGTAGGTTGCTGTGGTGTAAAGGCTTGAGATGATCCTTCTGAACAGGAATTGAGCCTATCACAGCTCTGGGACACAAAATGGGGAACTGGGATTTCTGGGTTTAGGAAAATCTCAAGCCATTTACAGAAGGTAAATGGGGTGTGATCACAGACAATCCTTCTACTGACAAACTAATGAATGAAAACTGAAAAATTTCACCTCCTGCTTTGATTAGGGAAATCTTAACCATGCCTGTTGCAAGATAACATGACTGGAAACTTCCAAAATTGCTCATGGAGTTTTTGAGAGAAGTTAATAATGGACTATTTGAGCAATGGAAATTGAACAGAGAAGGTATATCCTGCTTTAGTCTCCCAAAGCTGAATCTGAAAGTCACCAAGAACAGTAAATTCTGTTCACGTGGGTGGCAAATACCTTTCCCATCAATCACATCCCTGGATGCCTTTTGCTTGCATTCAGTTGAAACATAAGAAACAGCACTTGGCCCCTTGAATTAAAGGCCATAAAACCCAAAGAGAAGCTGCCTCTCCTTTCCAGCACAGGCAGGCACCATTTATCAAAACTATGGGATGAAAATCTGCCACTGGCTCCAAAAGCAACAATCTCTCTGAGCACTAAAACTTCTCAGAAAACAAGTAAAGCCAAAAGGATTTTCCTTGAAAAATCTCACTTCTTACAATCTTCAAGAACTTGGAAACTTTGCAAGTTGCATATAATAGAATTTTACATGCCTATTGGAATCTGAATTTCCTGTGCACTTTACTTCACTTCTTCCTTCCGTGGGTATTTATCTGTATTTGGATTGGACTAGATGGCACTACCATGAATTCGGAATTTAATACGTGCTTGTGAATGAAAACATTCTGCCTCTTCCTTAGATTTTGGGAGTTGCAGGTAAATCCAATCAGCTTTTACCATAAACCTCACCAGATGAAAAGGAAAAGCAGCCTCTAAGAGCTACAAACTAGATGCAGTTAAGTCCAGAGAGACCCCACACTCATAGAATTTGGTTGGGATGACCTTAAAGCCCATCTCATTCCCCCCCCTGCCAGTGGCAGGGACCCCTTCCACTAGGCCAGGAAGTTGCTCCACACCCTGTCCAACCTGGCCTTGGACACTTCCAGGGATGGGACACTCCTGGCTCTGTATGATGCCACAACCATGCTCACCTGCAGAAAATGGAAGAGAGAACTTCTGGAACACGGCACAACCCAGCTTGGAACAGGCTGGGAGCAAAGGCAGGGAGTGCAGCCAGACTTGTACAGAGCCCTGCTGTACTTGCAGTCACACACCAAATTAAAACCAGAAGGATAAGTGACAGTTTAAAGCAGAAAATCCAACATCCAGTCTGAGTCCCTGTCCAAAAAAAGGCCAGCTTTTCCACAATTAATTCCAAGTAATTCTTCCATCCTCCAGCTCTCCTGCTCCCACCTTTGTGTACACTGGCTGAGACTTTCACTCCAGAGTTGTATCAGGCGCTTGGGTTCTGTCCCTCCAGTCGGTAGGACTCATCTCCATACCACTGCTGGAATTTATTCAGCTGGCTTCCTGGAAAGCTAATGACCCATTTCCTATCTTGTCTTTCAAGTAAAGGGTAAACAAGGCTCCTCTTCAGCCTCTAAAATGGGACAGAATAGGAGTCTCTCTGCTTTTTCAAGTATGCTGCATCTTGTAGGAACACACCTACAGCGTGTGATCGTTGTGCAAAATCCTGACTTAATTAACACCACAATGAAATTCCTAAGTAGAACAAATGGCTAGAAAGAAGTTTCTTACAGACATTTATTAACAGCTTTCACTGTCACCTCAAAAGAACAACGTGCAGAAGGTCTGCCTGGAAAAACTTCCTAAACAATGAGGAAATCCACAGGGTGCATCCCAGGTGCCGCAGGGTGACAGCACTGCCACTGTGCCCTGAGCTGGGGCTCAGGTCCCACCTGCCTGGGGGAGGAAATAGATGGAAAAGAAGGGAAGGAAGAAACTGCATTTAAACAAATAAATCCAAAGCAAATAACTACAAAGGCTCATCCTCTGGACAGATGTCTGTTTACAGAAATGGGTAGCCAGGATATGGTTAAGCACACCAAGCACCTTTAAGAAAAAACAACCTTCAGAGAAGTTCAATTTTTCATACGCTGAACTGTTTTGGAGACACACCTGTTGAAATTACTGGTGTTGGCTGCTTGAAATTTTTCCACTTCTACAAATTAAAAAAAAATTAATCCCAACACAAGACAAGAGAAGAGCTTGGTCCTCTACTGCTTCTGCTGCTGAGATTGCAGAAATGGAAAATCATCGAGACTTTAAGGGCATTTCCATCTTTGCCCGCTGTGAGATCCTCATCCTTGATTGTTTCCTGTCTGCTAGTAGAGACACTAAGCAACACTTTGCCATCAGTAATGATGACACCTCCAGCACAATCTCACAGGACATACCACTAAGTTGCTTTAGCAATTCAGCTAAATTCAGCTGATTCCTGAATTTCACGATTGCACCCTGAGCCCGTAACTCCCCACCACCGCCCTGGACCGCTCCCTCTTGGGTGTAGCACTCCTTAAGCATCATTAAACAATTCACCCAACAAACAACTCCCATCATAAGTTTAGCCCATGCCTCATCAAACTGAGAGCACAAATCTTTTTAACAAACTCTTTTCACATGACCAACTCCCAGTCTCTTAATTATTACTGCCATGTTTTAAAATCCGTTTCACTCACATCCTGAATAATCCCCATGTAGTCCCACCAAAACCCCACAAAGCAGGATTATCTCTGCCACAAGTCATCTTTTTCAAGGCCCCAGTCCAAAACCTAGAGGAATTACTATAAAATTTTCTTTTCAGAGGGCTTTAAATCATTTTACTCCTTACAATGTGTGTGTATTTAAAATATCTTATGGATCTTAAATAGGTGGAAAAATTTATTTTTCCATAGGTCTGGTTAGAAAAACAGGCTTGTGCTGCACAGCACAGAAGACACCTTTGAAACTGCTATCGTTTCCAGACTAGCAGTGCTGCAGTGCCTGTGGCCTGGCTTTCTCCCACTTCCCCCTAAATATCCTCCCCACACCTTCTCCCAGAGACACAAACTGTCCCCACTGCTCACAGGAGTCCCTGCTAACTCATTTTTCCATTATTTCACTATGACATTCATCTCCTTCAGGTAGGAGTAAGGAATATCAAGTCTTGACGTGTTATTCACAATTTCATCCCCCAACAACGACCAATTTTCATTAATTTCTACTTGACAAAGACAAAAGATGTTGCGATGGCTTGGAAAATGTAACTTCATGAGATATAAATACATACATAGATTTTCTGAGTGTAGAAATTGTTTTGCAAAGCATTTTCATCCACAACTAAGTGTTTAGGGAGTTGATTCAAACTTCACAATGAAGATCCCTGCCCTTGCAGTTTCAAACACAACCTCGATTTCCCTGGGAAGACCACCCAGAAATCACACATTGGCATCATCTATTCTCTTCTTAGGCATTGTTTGCTGCACAGGATGCACACTACCAGGTCAATAATTACATTTGCTGACTTTCAGGTCATGATATTGCCCAAGTATTGCCCTGTGTACAACCACACACAGCTTTGCAAGTTGGCTGGTTCAGTCCTACCACATCCTCCCTAAGAGCATGGGAGCTGGAAGCAGTTTTAGGTGGAAATCCCAGGCTTGGCATTCAGTAACTGAGACACCGCGTGGGATGCCTTCCTGGTTTTCTCTGGGATTCATTTCTCCAGCTGGTCTGACAAGGCTCACCCCAATTCACCCACAGGGAACCGCAGACAGCAAAGCAGCTCCCAGGCTCTACCCAGCGGTGCCTGTGCTGAAGGCAGGTTCTTGAGGGGTTATAGAGGCACCTGTTTGACTGGGTTTGCATATTTTCAACATAATTTTACATCTCACATAATTCTTGTCCTCGTTTGGTTCTCTCATCCCACAAACAACATGAGCAGACAGACTTTTGGAAGTCAGAAAACCTGTAGAACTGTACCTGTGTTGATGTAGAAGCTGTAACATGGAATTGTGGAATATCCAGAGTTGGAACAGACCCACAAGAATCATCAAGTCCAACTCCTGCCCTGCACAGGACATCCACCGCCTTTAATGCTCAGCCCCTCATTTCCATTCATTACATTGTGCTTTAGCTTAAATGTTGTCTAAGTGAACTACAAGGCTTTACCACCCATTTAATTTCAGACAAATTAAATTATCATTACAGCAACGAGAAATTAAATTACACCATCATGAAAACAACTATGAACTACACCAAGCTCTCACCTGAAGTAATACTCAGGATTTCCTGTCTTGAGGTTACTGGTATTTGGACCAATATGAGTGAGCAACCCAAAATGCACAAAGTTTGGACAGTGTTGCTGGCTCCTTGGGCTTGCTGTCTCCCCACCTCCCTCCCTCACCAGTGCTGTCCCATTCCAGCACTATGGACTGACAATCCTGCTGACAAAAAGCAAGCCTTTCCCTTTCCTTCTTACTGAGGACACCCCTGCATCATCTGTGGAGAAAAAGAACCCCAAAAGCTGCCATCCCACCAGAAAAACTCAACTAAGCTTCACAAAGCCAACTAAAAAACGTACTGCTTATTCAAGCTACAGACTCAGTGCTTCCACATGGTCCCTCTTGGAATGAGGGGAGCTCATCACAGAGCTCCTCTGCAAATAGACACACCCAGGTGTGTAAGACAGAGAGGCAAGGCCTGAATCTCACAGACTCCAGCCTAACATCAGCACTAGGTTTGGTGAGTTGGCTGGATCACACTGTTTCCATTTAAGATGCTCTTCACAATTCTTTTTCCTCCTCGGAAGTGCTAATTCACAGGCAGCCACGGCATGAAGTGCCTCATTAATTATTTTTCCAAGCAGGAGCTTAGAGTGGGGGATCCTCACAGCACGAACAGCAGACGTGAGCCAGGGGATGAGCACAGGATTTTAATTCCTTCTTCCACAGTGATTTCCCTCTGGCTCTTGCCTGTGCAAAGACATGATGGGCAAACAAGGGCTGTGTCTGGAGTGCTGCAAAGCTCTCAGCATGACCAAGGCACCCTCTCTGTGAGCAGCAGGCAAGTCTCAGACACACACATCCAGCCCTACACACAGGGATTTCCCAACCTTTCCGCATTAGCTCCCAGTTCTACTTCTAGATGATGTCCAAGGCAAAGACCTGCATGATTTCCCCATAACTAATAAGGTCCCTGAATTTCCTAATTTTTTTTTTTTTTTTTTTTTTTTTTTTTTTTTTTTTTTTTTTTTTTTTTTTTTTTTTTTTTTTTTTTTTTTTTTTTTTTTTTTTTTTTTTTTTTTTTTTTTTTTTTTTTTTTTTTTTTTTTTTTTTTTTTTTTTTTTTTTTTTTTTTTTTTTTTTTTTTTTTTTTTTTTTTTTTTTTTTTTTTTTTTTTTTTTTTTTTTTTTTTTTTTCCTTTTTTTCAGTAAATAGACATCAACCTTTTCAGGTGCTCACAACTCAGGGACCAGAAACTTGAAATGCTGAACTGTGGAAATGCAACTTTGGCTGCACCATGGGGATGAATGTAAAGCAAAATAGAAATCCATGGGGACTGCACCTTCATGTCTCTGATGGGACTTGAAACCACCCTCAATGGGGTAGGAAAAAAGGACAATACTGATAGGACACTGTCGAAAAATCTCAGTGTGTGAGGTCAGTAGCTCTGCTGACTGCTTTTTGGGTAACAGCCATTTAATAACTGGCCATCCTTCCTAACATAGGAATCTCTTGAAAGACCCACTGTGATTTCAAGAGTCCTAATAGAGGAACGGCTCAGTGTTTGCACTCCCTCTGCACCACAAAAAAATCCCAAAGCAAAGAAATCCAAGGACCAGCTGGGCTGTGGGCACCACCCAGGAGTCCCCCTCCGGCCCGAATCCTGAGCACAGAGTTTGATCTCCCAGCCCACAACAGAGAGGGCTCTCGCAGGCTCCACACGCATCATACATCAAGTGCTAGAACTGGGCTTCCTTTTCTCATGCAAACTTTTATCCCACTTATAAATCTCCAGCCTTAAAATTTACTTTGCAAATACTTTACCTGCTGCCTGAGAGATAAGCAGCACAGGTAAGAGTAAGCTGTGTTTCATACAGAATTGCTCAAGTAACAAAAAGACTCCCTAAATGCCAGAATTACACTCTTTTCCTTCATAGTTTAATAGCAATATACATAACTTAAAGCCTTTTTTGTTGTTGTTTGCTCTCTCTCCTAACATTTCAATGGGATAAAGAGCTGTCCTTACACAGTCAGACTGGTTTACCTCAGTACGCACCTAGCAGTGCTGCCACTGCCTCCAAGGGGCTTGGTAAAGCATCAGCCCATATGGTGCCGGTTGGATTCACATTGGCAAAGCCCGGTGCCTCGGAAGCTGCCGGGTCTGGAGAACCGGGATTTGTCACACAGACTCAGCCGCAGCGCTCCACGCTCTCTCACGTTTCACCGTCTACTTATCACTCCCTCAGCGGGAACTTCTAAAGCATCACCCTTAAGAAAGTGCTCCAAACTACATCGGACGCTGAGAGTCAGCCCAACCCGCGCTGTCCCGCCGGCTGGCAACCCGCGGGGCTCCCGCAGCGCTGCCGGCGCCTTTCCCGAGCCCCGGGGCTCCCGGAGCGCAGCG
>NW_008238434.1:897047-909137 GCF_000691975.1 Corvus brachyrhynchos
CTGCCTCACTGTCACTCGTCAGCGCAAAATCCACATCCCCTTGGAGACACGGTTACAACCTCCAGAGTTAAAGACCGTGGCAAAGTAAAAGCACAGTTAAACAGGACCAAAATACTTCTCCTGGAGGTGTCCAGAAGGCAGCTGAGTCTGGCGCTGGGTGATGTGTGCAGTGGCTTAGGAGTGACAGTGGCAGTGCTGGGGTGACATTTGAACTCGATGATTTTAGAGGTCTTTTCCAACCTTGATGATTCTATGATTCTGTGATTAAAGGCCCTGGCACAGGATGACCATAGGAGCTGTGGTTGCCTCATCCCTGGAAGTGTCGAAGGCCAGGCTGGATGGGGCTTGGAGCAACTTGGGCTAGTGGAAGGCGTCCCTGCCCATGGCAGGGGGTGGAATGAGATGATTTCAAGGTCCCTTCCAACCCAACCCATTCCATCCTTCTGTGATTCTGTGATTTATGGCTCAGTCTTCAGGGCCGTATTGTCCCACTCTTCCCAGGAATATAGCATATTGCTATTGCATGTTTGATTCCAGGATGAAAAATAAACCTACACGAGCAGGCACTAAAATACACATCCCTTCAGTAAATATTGTCCAGTGATTGAAACAACTTCCTAAAACAGGCCAGAGCACCAATCTGCAGATCCTCAGCATAGCAATGTAAGGCAGTATGGAACACATACCTGAATTCTCCTACACCTGAATAATAATTTCACATCATACCCAGATGTGACTTTCTAAGTTATTTCCTTCTTTTTTGCTCTTTTTATAACATTAATCCAGCTGACTGTCCATGGGCAGGGTGCCATCCCTTATTGTGCCTCATATGTTTTGTATGGAGCTGATGAGTTGCAATGAATATGGATTTTGCTGACACGCTGGAGGTTCACAGTGACTGGAAGTTACATATTTTACCCTTAAATACTTTTCATTCAGCTTGTACACATCTGCCACTCACTGTGAAATTGCTTTCACATAGTTCAGTTTTGCTGATGTGGGCTGTGGGGTTAGTAGGTTTAATGCTATGCCACTCAGCTGATCACGGAACGATGAAACATTCTGGGGTTGAATCTTTTTAAACCAACACTGAACTTGATCAGATTTGAAATATTGCAGATGATGTGTGACATTGAGTTCAGTATTGTGCTAAACAACCTCTTTCCTTCCAAAATTCATGTTCTCTGGACACACACTGGTTGTATCCAAGTATGGTGGAGTAATTGCTTCACTACCTCGAGGAGATCAGGCTCGCCCAGAGCATCACTGAGCCAGCATCTCACAAGTCTATAGAGACTTCAGTTGACCTAAACATTAAATCAACAGCACTTCTAGACGTCAAATGTGAACCAGGCTCTGTTTTGGATATATTTGGTTGTCAGGCTCTGACTGAGAGCACTCAATGAGGTGGCTGCTCTGGTTTGCTCACTGCACCTCTGTGAGCTGTGTGAGCAGACACCAGTGAGGAAATACTGGTTACTCGTGTGCGTTTTGAAGTCGTTAACTCAGAGGAGAATTTGGGCTCTGCTCAGCATAGCGTATCTGTTATCAAATGTAGCTGAGGAGCTTTGCATAACGTACAGTCACGTGTAATGGGCAAGTCAGCTCCAGGAGTCTGGAGAGATAAACCATGGGGAATTCATGGGCCATGAAGTGGATTGCAGTTCTGTCCCATCATTTAGCAGATGAAAATATGCCAAATCCCAGAAGCTTCATACCCCAGGACAAATGTCAGAATGTGCACTGAATGGGAAACCTCCCTATCTAAGTACAGCTAGGATAAAAACAAAATGAGAACTGAGGAGTTTATTTAGTTATAGCATTCTATACTTTGGTACTGCCTGATCCTGAAGATCCCCAGGCATTTCAGAAACACTTGCTAATTAAAGACTGTGATTTCCTTTTTAAGATAGGGAAATGCTGTGTTTTGATGGCAAAGCTTGTGTCTTTAGCATCTTAAAAAGACACCATAAGAAATGTGAGCCAAATCAGGAACAGAGATAAATGATCTTCTTTCTGTACTGCTTAAAACCAAACCCATCCTCTTTAAGATAAGGAATTTGCCATATTAAAGTTTAAGCTGATATGACACCTGCGCTGCAGGTATCAATGATAAAGTAATACAATCAAAACAAGAATACCACCAGAGCCAAAACAAGAATTTTCCCACTTTTTCTCCTATAAATCCTGATCTTTGAGGGTTGTGTTTATCTTTACACACCCCAAAATTCCTTCTCTAAACACCTGTTTTGTACTACATCCTAAAGGTTGTATTATATCCTAAAGGGCAAAATGAAAGTGAATTCCTGAGTGAAGAGGATCAGGAGAAGCCCTTCTTTCCAAACAAAGGGATGAAGATCTACCTCTGCTGCCACCGTGACTTCAATTGTGTAAGAGTGACATGGAGAGAGAGGTGGTTTCTTACATCACCACAGTCCAGGCTTCTTCATGCTCTGGACTCACGAAGTGGCCAGTGGAAGTACTGGGAGCTCTGGTACCCAAAAAGTGCAGTGCTCTGTCACTGCTGTATTCTGCTTTGGGAGGGAGGGAGGGAAGGAAGGGAGAGAGGGAGGCAGGGAGGGAGAAGGAGGCTGTCTCCACAATCTCATCTATTTGATCTCCCGGTCTGGTGGAACGCTGATGTGCCCCAGACATGACAAGATCCATTCCCAGTGCCATGGGCACACCATGGAATGAACTTACAGTGCCTGTTAGTCAAACACACAGTCCTTAACACAACCACAGAGCTGACAAACTGCAGAGGTATCATCAGAGGGACTGATAAAATCTTGGCCACCTTGCTGGCTGCTTCTCCTTGTGTGATTGTAAAGGGGACGTGCCAAGGAAACAGTTTCTTAGACACGCTGCACGAGGGCACTTGGCTGTGCCTTTTCCTCCAGAGGGAGCGCAGGTTCACCCTGTGTGTGCTCCCCCACAGCCCTCTTGGTTGCCTCAGCGACATGGTTTGTTATCAAACAGAAGCATTGAAGTGAAAAGTGTGTGAATTCCATTGGGAGAGATGATTCATTATCCAAAACTAATATATAGGATTTCTCCAAGGGAAAGGAGTCATTTTAAGACCACTGACTTTGTAGGCAGGATAACAAGGTGCTGTTTACACAGCCAGATGCAAATGTCATGAAACTGTAATGAATAAATAATAATTACCTATTGCTAGAGGAAGCTCTTAATCATTATTGTCTGAAAGTCAAAATCAGGTTGCAGACAGTAGTCCCGAGAGATGTGTGATAAAATAAAAACAGCCCTTTTCTCAGGACAGACTGTTGGTTGAAGTGTATTCTGAATCCTTTCCATGTAAGTAAAACAAAAATGTTATTCTTATGAGTTATTTTCAAAATGTTAGGAGGTCTTAAAATCTAGCTGCAGAAGATACTCTAAGAGAATCACAGATGTTCTGGCTGGAGGACCAAAATAACATTTTGATAAAATAGCCTTAAAAAAAAAAGTTAAGAGTTGGTTATGCTTTAGCTACTGCCCTGAGACCAACCAGGATGGAGCACTGAAAACCCACAACAGAAGAGTGGATTTTGACAGGCTCCTAATCCCAGAATCACGGAACAGCCCAGGTTGGAAGGGACCTCAAAAGATCCAGCCTCTCCTGGGAAAGGGAGTCTGTAGAGATTATCTAACACCCTGTGCCATTGCACCTTGAGAACTTCAGCAAGGGACACTCTGCCACACCCCTGAGGAGGTTCTGCCAATGGATGGCTGTTCCTGCTATGAAAAGTATCTTTCTTATACCAAGATAAAATGAAAAAGCATGGTGTGGAGACAGTATATGAAGTGCCACTTCATATATGAACTGAATGTTCCAGGAAAGAGGTAAAAATGGTGTTTATGGTCATTATTCAAATGAAGAAATCAGATAAAACGCCTTATTTTTGTAACTGAAAAGTGTGGATGGCAGTCTGAATAACTCAGGAAGTAGAAAAAGCAATGCAAAGGAATATTTCAATAGCAGATGGTGGTAAAATATATCATTTTATCTCTAGTTCTACCTTTCAAAGGTTATGTGGATCAAAATATAATCAGACTGCTGAGTGCACAATTCAATGCAGAATGAGGCTTTGCTGGTTGCCTCTCTCACTCCTTATTTTCTTCCCAATTATGTTTTATTATGTTGCTCACATTCAACATGTCAACAACATTCATTGGAATACTCATTGAAAACCAATGCTCATAAAAAACCAAATTGTAGATGATGTTCATCATTCTACCCTGCTTAGTTGCAAATTGTTTAGAAATTTCATTTTTGCCCACAGAATTGAATGTGATACATAATCTGAGAGGGTTTTGAAACTCCTGCAATAGAATGTTCTGATAATGCATTCTTGGTGACATGGCAGAGTTCAGTACTTCTCTACTTGCATTTAGTAAATACATACACACAAACATAGCCCTAGCCCATAGCAGGGCTCAGCTAGACATCAGCATTGCTACAAATCGAGAATTGCCATCCTCAACATCCAAACAACACACATCTTGGGCCTCAAAAAATAAATACTTTTGAGTGGAAAGGTAGAAAACTTGGGGTTAAAAAACGCTCTTTTCTTCGGTGTCCAAGAGTGGGGTGGGGTGATTAAAGCTTCCCCGTAATGAGGATGAGAAGCTTCTCCCTCTTCTGACACCTGAGATTCTGGAGTGGGAGGATTTGAGCAGCTGGGCCTTTAAGACACCAGGTATGCACAACAAAAGAATGCTGCTTCCCTAGAATTTCTTCTCAAAACTGAGGGGCCAGCACAGTGTTCATGGTACTCACTCGAGAGAGCTCTGTTCTTTTTGTTTCTATCCACAAGGGCCCTTCAGTGGCTCTTGGGTTCCCAGTTCTCATGGAGTACAACCAAACACTTGCAAATCTATTCTGAGCAAGTGATACTCTTTGCAACCAAATACACAACCTGTTAGTACTTAGGACATATTACCAACTTGCATGTCAAGACTGCTTTTTAAAACAGATTCTAACATTGATTTACTGCAAATAAACAGATTCCCCCAAGTACAGCACCAGGCAGCAGCTGTGGAGAAGGGAAAGCACCGCACACCTGGAGTACTTAAGTGAAAAAATCCTCTGAAATCAGTAACCCCACAAGAACAAGAGGCTCTGCCTTACCTTAATGTGAAGTAATTTCTCTTCAAGCCCTGTGGTGAAAAGTTCCCCTGGCCTTGTCTCCTCCCCTCCCCAGTTTTCCTGTGGGAGTGCTGCTGGCCCTGTCACTGCCATGTCAGGATCCTGATGGGAACACTGTTTAATCTTGTCTTTTGATGTGAGCCTTGTGGCTCTTTGAAGTGGGAGTCTCCTTCTGGAAGGCTGGAGGGGCAATGCTGGATCTAGAAGAACAGGAAAGTAAGGAGGTGCAGCAAACCCAGCACCACTGGGAATCGGTAAGGGAGTGAAATGGATTGTGAGGACATGCCACGGGACTGAGGGCATCTGGGACAGGAATAAATACTCTGAACAGGGATGCAAAACTCAGTCTTGAAGACGTGGTTCTGGGTTTTAGTTCCTATAAAGTAAGGAATCCTAGAGCTGAGAATCACCTCCAGCTGTTGCACACTCCATTTGCCTGCCCCAGTGGCCAAGAAATTACATGGTTTTGTGTAGATATAAATTAAAATAAAATACATGTGTTGAACTTTCCTGTTTTTTAAATACACAAAACATATTTCGTAAATTCAAACACCATTTCCTTCTCTGCTTAGTAACTAGTTATGAAATCTGTTAAATGACAAATGAGGTGATCTTTCCTGCTCAGCTGCCGTTAGAGGCTGTATTTTAATTAGTTAGGACATTCATGTCAAAACAGCTAATACACAGGCCCTCACAAATTCATTGCTGAAGTTCCTTCATTGTCAAACAAGACTCAGGGGTTTGTTCCCTCACGTGAAAATAGAGGTGGTGCACAGAAACCAGTGAATAAACCACAGCTGAGTGCCCTTCCCACTGCCCGGTGCTCCCACGGCTACAGAACAGCAAACGGGAAGGCATGGCCCAATCTGCTGATCTCAGCAGAAAATCCAGAACAAAAATCCAGAACAAAAATCCATCTGTTGGCGATCCAGTGAGTTCTTTACTGCTTCAAATGGGCAGCCACACCTGCCTGGGAAGACCAAAACCTTCCTAAGTGGTAGAAACAAGTTTATAGGGTGGGATTTGTAGGAGGCAGCCTGGTAAGAGGGGAAGGCTGAGGTATCTCACTGCATCTGAACAGAGTTTTGTGAGGCAAGACACCAAATCCAGAAATTAAACCTGTCATTTTCCCATCTTAACTAAGGAAATCATAGTGACTCTGCTTAGAGGAGTAAGAAATTCTACTTCCATTTCATTATTGAAGATGTGACCAAAACTTTCTTCCCAAGTGAGCTGCTGTTCCTGTATTATTAACGACCCCTCAAGAGTCCAGCAGGCATAGGCTGCAGAAGCTGAACGATCCTGCAGACATGATTAATGAAGGAGAGGGCTAAATCCCCATGACATCTGGATTTGCTTCTTCTGGCCACAGATGGTTTTGGTTGCTTTTTATTCCAAGTGTATTCGTTAGGACCAAGCATGGGGTTTAAACACAGCTTTCCTGTTCCAAGTCTCCATTTTCCATGGACAAGCTTCTCCTCGGGAGCCTGTCCAGGAATGCATATGTAGCAAATGAAGTGGGATTTGCTAAACCATCCTTCACAGTGAAGGAACTGCAGGAGTTCAAAAGGAGACACACAAAGGAAAACGGAATAGTTGGGATTTTTGATGTATTTTTCCCTCTCTGAAGTGATTGTCTTGTCTGCTTCATTTTCCTTCCAGATAATTTTATAAAAACCTTATCCCTCCGAGGCTTTGAACTTACAGTAGATGGATCACAACGTGTTTACAAGTTTTTCTGTTCACTGAGTATAGATGCTGAGAGCACAAGTCCATCCACCCAAGCCTGGCTCCTGGGCTGGGAAAGCCACTCAGTGAGCAGCCTCACAGCAATCCCACACTAATCCCGTCAGTGGGTGAGGCACCCCTGACCCCTGGGATCCTGTCAGCCTCCTGCTCCTCTCCAGCTCATCTGCACTCACCCAAAGAGTACCTGGACAGAAGGAGGACATCACCTCCTCAGCAGCACCAGCACATCCTCATGGTGGAGCAGCCAGCAAAAATCTTTCCAATTAATTATTACCATGACTTATTTGGGTGATAAAACCTGGACACAAGGTTTTTCAGTATCCTTTAGGAGTGCAGATGTAATTAACTGGTGTATTACTGATTTTCTTACACTCACTGTGTTGCTTCTCTAGTCGCTAATGTGGGTAACAATTAATCTGCTTTTTTAGCACAGTACCTGCCTTGGGTTCTCTCTTGCCTCTCTAAATAACCAACAGAAGAAACAGCAGTGGCCTTCATTATGTAGTAGTGATCTACTTAGAATTGATAAACTCTGTGAAATCACTAGTAATTCTGGGAGTTTTTTCAAAGCCATTTAAATGCCAGTGTTTATTTGGCTGTTACAGGAAAGCATAATACTTATTTAAAAACTTGCTTGCTTTCAGACACATCCATCATCGCAGGCCCAGCTGTTTTGCTGTGCAGTATTGAACACACTAGCATATTTACTGCATTAAAACAGCCCTCTGCAGATCAAAAGGGATTATTTTATTACTCTTTTTGATGATCTTTAGAAGAAACCTATATACTCCTGGTTACCTATGCAGTTCAACTTTACCAGATTGGTTTTGACCACAGTCAGTTGCACTAATGTTTGTAAGTGAAATGCAACTATTGCTTTTCCTTCCTTTTCTATTTCATAATAAAATTAGTATTTCCGTAGGCACTGGAATCCTCATTTTCCTGACATGAGAGAAAATTACAACATTCTTCTATTATCCCAGCTTTGAAACATGATGACTAAAAGTATTATCATAGATCACAGAAAAATCCGGTTTGGAAGGGACTTCTGGAGCCCATCTGCTCCAAACTTCTGCTGGAAGCAGGACCCTTGAATTAGGCTGTCCAGAGCTCTGTCAAGCCGAACCTTGAATATTTCCAGTGAGGGAAATTTTACCACTTCCCTGGCAACCTAGTGCAATGTTTAATTGCTCTCACAGTGATTTTCTTCCACTTAAACCCAGACAGAATTTCTCCTTGGGGCAAGTTGTTTGTATTAGCCTTAATGTGTTTTCCCTTGATGTGTTCAGATGCACAAATTAGCTCTTGCCTGTCTAAATAAGCAACAGAAGAAGCAGCAGTGGCCTTGTTTCATTTCTGATGGCACGCTGGATGTTTAGCAGTTGAACTACCTTAAGGCTGGCTTTTGCCACGTATTTCTGGATGGATAATTCTATCCACTGCTGGATAGAACTGGGGGGTCTTGCAGTACTCTGTCAAAGACCAGAGAGCCCAGGAACACAGAGGTGGGCAGGAGGCTGAAATCGGGGGTGTTAATGTTCTCTAACAGCCAACTCAGCCCATTTTAAAATGAAGCTTTTTGAGCATTTTGTCTGTGTAGAATAATTGAGCTGTAAGGATCCCTGCTGTGGACTGAAAGCAGTATGCAAACCAAACCTCGGAGTTCTGCCAACAATTACCTTTTACTTGGCACACTGCCCAGAATTAAAATCTTGCAAAATTTTAGTCTCCATTTCTCTGGTAGATTTCTGTAGCTACTTAAACAACCAATAAAATAAAGGAAAAAAAGAGATTATAAAAATGTTTAGATTATGGACTAAGCATACATAATGGTCTGGCTTTGGTTCCCTTCTCTTTCCCCAAATACTTAAAGAATAACAAGAGGAAATACTAAAAAAAATCAGCAATTTAAACAAAAGTTGTGAGGTCAAACTCTCCCTTGCTCCTCCTTCCTTGCCTTTATCGCTGGTCTCCACTTGGCTGCTGGCCCCCATCCAAAGGCACTGGCTGCATTGTTAGTCCATGGACAAGAACAATACACCACAAAAAAGCTTGTGGGGGGCTTAGTGATAGCTTGAGCCTTTCCAGAGTTTTGCCTTGTGCAAAGCAAAAATCCTCTGAAAAGAAGGAACAATAAACCAAAGTTCATGTGGAATCACAGAATCATGGGATGGTTTGGACAGGGAGGGACCTTAAAGCCCATCCAGTTTCACCCCCTTCCATGGGCAGGGACACCTTCCACTAGCCCAGGTTGCTCCAAGCCCCATCCAACCTGGCCTTGAACACTTCCAGGGATGGAGAGAATTTCCCCCCAATATCCCATCCATCCCTGCCCTCTGACAATGGGAAGCCTCTCCCTGTGTCCTATCCCTCCAAACCCTTGTCCCAAGTCCCTCTCCAGCTCTCTTGGAGCCCCTTTAGGCCCTGGAAGGGGCTCTGAAGTCTCCCTGGAGCCTTCTCTTCTCCAGGTGAACACCCCCAGCTCTCCCAGCCTGGCTCCAGAGCAGAGGGGCTCCAGCCCTGGGAGCATCTCCATGGTTTCCTCTGGCTCCAAGAGGCTCACGTCTTCCTTGTGCTGTGGTCCCAGAGCAGGATGCAGTGCTCCAGGTGGAGCCCATGAAGCATCAGCCCCAAGTGTGGTCACCACTGATGACAGCTGTCACTAGAGTGAGCTGCCCAAACCACAGCTGTGTCTGTATTAGATGTGTCTGCAAAGGAGAGTGAGGAGAAGCAACTTGGCAGGGCTGTAACTGCACCTCTGGGTGAGGCAACGGTGCAGGAAAGACACCAAGAGGGGTGGTGCACAGGGCTCTTCTTGCCAGTAAGCTCTCACAGCAAGGAAATGGGATTCGAGTTTGAATCTTCAGTTTAAAGGGAGCCCAGTGGCAGCTTGGCCTCAAGTGAGCACCTGCACCAGCAGGTGAAGGGCAGCCCACCAAGCGGGAAGGTGCTTAGGAAGAACACTCTGTTTGAAGACAGGATGGGTAGAAGTAGCTGCCACTCAGTGCAGTTCCCCTAAATGCTGGATTTGCCATGGAAAAAGAGTCAGTAGATCCTGACAGTGCTCCAGTGTCCTGGCTCCTGAATGTTTCTGCTGTCTGCAAAAGCCTTGCATGGCTATAGCCCTGAAAATAAACACAGCCCAAGTTGTAACCTCATTCCGCATTCTGGGAGCACAGGCAGCCAACACTAACTGTAGCAATGTGGAGGCATTGTAAGGGGATTTTCTAGTTTAACAAGGAACTAGTTCACTGTGGAGGCTGGTATCCATGGCTGGGATTGAGGTAGTGGTGTGACACAAGAGAAATAAAGGGAAGCTGTACACTTCCTATCCAGTTTGCTCTCACACATCTAATTAGAGAGGACTGGTAAAGATTATATTCCTCGCTGATTGAAGGCTGGAGTTGCTGACATGAGTGACAGCAATCAGATTTTCACTCATGTTGAATGCACTAGCTACCAAAACCATGGAAGCTCAGTTGGCCACTCTAAGTCTCTGAGGTTATGCAAAATATAACTTCAACCAAAAAACCAGCTGTTCTCTCCCTGTTTTAATGAGATGTTTTCACACTCCTTGCTGTCGGGCGCCCTCTCCTGCACGTTCACCTCGGTAGCTGTTCCGGTGACAGAGAATCCCTCCTCCTCTTCCTCCTCCTCCGGTAAAATCATTCCATACAAAAGTCTCTCCTGACCCCGCACACCTCCCTGTTTTTCAGATACCCAAATTGTGGCCACTCACGACACTACAGAAAGCTGCCAGGCAATCGTAGCTTGCTAATGAAGAGTTATCAGGCAATTCGTTTTCTTTACAAAGCAAAATCATTCCAAGTATCCTCAACTTAAAATCATAGAATCCCAGTCTGGTTTAGGTTGGGGGGGACCTTAAAGATCATCTCGTTCCACCCTCTGCCATGGGCAGGGACACCTTCCACTAGAGTCAGGTTGCTCCAATCCTTGAACACATCCAAGGATGGGGCAGCCACAGCTTCTCACCACCCTCACAGGGAAAAATTTCTTCCCAATATTCCATCTAACCCTGCCCTTCTTCACCTTAAAGCCATCCCCTTTGTCCTGTCCCTCCAGGCCTTTGTCTACAGTCCCTCTCCAGCTCTCCTGGAGCCCCTTTAGGCACTGGAAGGGACTCTGAGGTCTCCCCGGAGCCTCTTCTCCAGGTGAACATCCCCAGCTCTCCCAGCCTTTCCTCATAGGAGAGGTCCACTCTACTCATCTCCATGGCCCCATGTGTTGGTTTTGCAGGGCCTGGTTTTTGGCACCTGGGGGGCCACAGAGGTGGCTGCTGTGAGAAGCTGCTGGAAACTTTCCCCATGTCCGACAGTGTCGCGATAGAGGGGAAACCCAGACGCTCAATATGAGTGATCAGCAGGAGTCCGATTTATTGATCGTACCAGAACTCCTTATATACTAACAATAATAGGCTTTATGCATATTCGTAACGGTGCATTCTAAGTGGTTCACGTCCACTAAGCTGATCCTAAACCTCTCCTTAGACCCCCTTTTGTGGTCAGCAGTTCTGCTTTTTTCCCTGGCCTTCTAACCACAGATGTCTATTGTTATACTGCCAAAACCTAACCTTGCTGGCTCTGCAAATAAACCCATAGACTCAATGGTGGTTCAGTTACTGAGCAAGATACATGTAATATTCTGTAACTTCAGTTGTTACACAGGATGTGTGGTGCATTGTCTTATGAGACCTTGCTCAGCTAGCTGCAAGGGTCTATGTGCCCATTCTCACGTAGCCAGCTTCTCAAATCAGTAAGCTGCAAAGAATCTGTATATCCCGAATCTATATGTCCCTTTTCACGTAACCAATCCCTCACACGACAGAGCCAATCCCTGATGGCTCTGAAGATGGACAAGCTGCTGGCCAAGGCTGGGCCAATTACAGAGGCTGGTTATCTGTGATAACAGATTGAAGAAGGAAATCAAAACAAAGTGTGCACAGACATTTTTTTCCTGGCCAGAGAAGAGGAGGAGGTGAGAACACCTGAGGAGAACAACACGGAGGCACCGGAGTCAGTGGAGAAGGAGGGACACGAGGTGCTCCAGGCACCGGAGCCGAGATTTCTCTGCAGGCTTTGGTGAAGATCGTGGTGAAGCAGCTGTGCCACTGCAGCCGATGGGAATCCACGGGGGATGCAGAGATCCACCCACAGCCCCTGGGGATCCCTGGG
>NW_008238434.1:909325-920443 GCF_000691975.1 Corvus brachyrhynchos
GAGGACTGCTGCTCGTCAGAGTGGACCCACGCTGGAGAAGGTCACGGAGAACTGTCTCCCGTGGCAGGGACCCCACGGTGCAGCAGGGGAAGGGCTCCTCTCCGTGAGCAGTGGAAGAAAACCTCGTGTGGCAAACTGAGCAAACCCCCACGCCCTTTCCCCTGCGCTGTCGCTGGGAAGGAGGGAAGGCTAGGGGGAAAAAGGTCTTTTAAGGGCTTGTTTTAATTCTCATTATCCTCTTCTGACTCTGTTAGTAGTAAGTTCACTTTGTACCTTTAAGTTGAGCCTATTTTGCCCTTGGAGTGTTTTCTCCCGGTCCTTATCTCAACTCATGAACCCTTCGTTATTCTTTTCTCTCCTCTGCCCAACTGTGGCAGGGGAGGGTGAGTGAGTGACTTTCGTGGGTGCCTGGTGTTTGACCGGTGTCAAACCACGATGCCCCATCATGCCCCTTCCAGCCTTCTTGCTGCTCCCTGTAGTGAGGCAGCAATAACTATGTCAGTGACTGTCCCTGCACTCTGGAGAGACAAGAAGAAGCAGGAGATTTGGTGTCTCAGTTCGAAATCTGAGTGTTTTGGCCAGAAGGGAGTTCAGAGAGGTGGGATGCCTCCTGACAGCAGCAGCTCAGCTCATCCAGCCAAGATTATCACAATCACCACCAGCAGCTCTGGAAATCTGCTCCAGGTATGAGTCCTCTTGCCCTATTGTGACAGAGAATAACCCACCTTTTCATCTGGAGAAAAAAATCTAGGTTCCAACTCCTAAAAAAGGCAAAGAATGGGGCACAAACCCTGAGAAATTTAAGAATTTGTACAAGAGGAAACAAGGAGGGGCTAACACTGAATCACCACACTTCTACATCCTCCTCTCATGGGCTGATTACCAAACCACTTTCTCTCCTGCTTCCTTCCTTCTTGTATTTTTTACACTCTGTCAAGTTGTTCAGACAGCTTTCTCATCCCCACTCTGTGTTCCAAGACTTCTCTTTATCATATTTTCCTAGTTTATCATCAAAAAACTGCCAGAAACTAAGGGAAATTATGTCCTAGAGAACACCAGAGAGTGCTTTGACTTTTGGCCAATGCTCTGCTGCAACGTTTATGGTATTTGATGCATATGTTTTAGAAGACTTTTTATTGTAGGTTGGGAATGAGGAGTAGATGCCTGTTTTCTGTAAAATTTCAGAGATAGTGGCTATTCATGGTCTGTAGGTGCCTTTGACAAGTCCTTCTGCAGGGTGGCCTGTTTGAGTCTTCTCTGATCAATGGCTACACTATACTACTGTCATTTATTTCACAAGAAAGGACATTAAAAATTTGGGTTTGGTTGCTTTGTGGAATCGGGTGTGTACTCTACAGTTTCATTGTCCAACAACTCTGAATCCCTGACTTGTTTAGATACAGATGATTTTTTTTCTCTGTTCCTGCTGGAGGTGTTCAGGACCAGGATACATGCCAGGCCTGGAAGTTTGTGAAAGTTGTTCCTCCACTTGTGCTGTGGATTTAGGTCCCCCCTCCCCATGCATGCCAACCCACCAGACTTCTGCAAAATCAACCACTGAAAGCAGTGGGAAAAGGAACCCACAAGGTCTCATGAATTGAAACGGCCTCCTGTGAGATTTACTTCAGCATACCTGTTCCTGGAACACAACAGGTAGTTCTCTAAAGAACACAGAAGTATGGAACAAAGCTCCCAAAACCGCCTGCTTTCTTATGGTAGTCAAACCATGGTATCTATTGACGGTTTCATCCCACTGCCCCTTACCTTATGGGTAGAGATGCCTGGAACGCCTTTCAAACAGTACTATTTAAATTGCTTCTGAGGTTTGAAGTAGGCTTGTTTTAACTTGTTTTTTCAAGGTACTGTTTTCTATTGTTGCTAAATTATCACCAAAAAACCTGATTTTTGTGGCACCTGGAAAAACTAAGACATTTAGATTGAATTTAAGAAAGTTTTACAATGGGGGTGCTGAGGCCCTGGCACAGGGTGCCCAGAGAAGCTGTGGCTGCCCCTGGATCCCTGGAAGTGTCCAAGGCCAGGTTGGATGGGGCTTGGAGAAACCTGGGATAGTAGAAGGTGTCCCTGCCCATGGCAGGGGGTGGGATTGGGTTAACTTTAAGGTCCCTTCCAATCCAAACCAGTCTGGGATTCTCTGACCAGAGCTATGTTGCCAGCTTAGTCAGTTCAGAGGCATCTAAGAACAGAGAAGGCAATGCAGAACACCTGAAGTGGGTGCTCAGAGCAGACAGTGTGAAAAAAATCTCAGCTTAATGTCATGAGTACAAAAAAAGGCTTCTTTGAGCAGTAGTCACCTTTGAGCATCCTCCTGTTGTGCATTCATTGCAATGTCTGTCATTCCCAGTCACACCAGCCACATAATAGAGTTCTTCAGCGCTTCTAATTTTTATTGTCATTGTGCTCCCACTGTTATGTTAATTAGATTAAACCAGACTCCCACTGAGGCTGTAACAATGATAAACATTGTAGTAATCTGTCAGCTCTCTCTGAAACCACTTTCCACGGCTTTGGAAATGTGCTGTCCCGACAGACCACACTGCTGTGTATTGTAAATAATCTGCTTTGATCACACTTGCGCACATACACTGTAATAATCAACACTAAAAAATAAACTCCTAATGACTCACAACCTGAGGCACATTATTGATCTTTCCAATCAGCTACCATGCAGGGGGTCATGGAAGCAGAATGTATTAATGCTGCCATTTTTAACTTTACAAGACAAATATTGTGGGGAGAGAGGTCCTGCCAGAAATCTAAAATGATTGTACATTAATACTCATCATTTTCTTTGTCTGGAAAGATTGGCTTGTTCCATCTTTTCCTCTTTGCCTGAAATAGGTTCTAGTCTTTCCACTGATTGTTTTAAAGATAGCAGTAAATTCTTAACAACTTTTAACATAGACACTCAGTACTGTGGGATTTTGCTTCCAGGCCATTAACTCCTAAATCCATATTCTGACAGATTTCTTCTGAGGAACAAAGAACAGTGCAGGAATAAGGGCTGGACTGCTTTTCTTGTCTTACTGTACAGAGACACTCAGCAACACAGCTCTCCTCGTTACAGACCCTGTGGAGAATCAGGACTTCACAAATCCAGGTTCTTTACAAGTGCTGTAGAAACTATTATTACAAGTGGTTCTGTACTTCTCACTAGCCCTGTGCCTCATTTCAGTGAATCCCAAAAGGTCTTCTGCATTCAGTGTGTGTGTGCATGTGTTGCTGTATGGACTATGGACATCTGCTGTGTCCATAAACCTGCATTACACATCCCATTTCTTCTCCTGCTGCAAATCTGAAGCAGATGTGTGAGGCTGCAGAGAATAGGTGTAGGCTGTATTTCTTCAAATTGTGTTCTTGCTGCTGTTTGGAAGGCAGCAATTTGCCAAAGTGCAGAACCACAGACTTTAGAAGCAAATAACAACAGAGAGCCACAATCTCACTTTTCCATCCCTTGGCCTGAAAATAATCAAAGAAGAAATAGAACCCAAAAAGAGAAATAACGTGCTTTTTTAGACCTCTACCCTAATATAATGCCTGCCCCCAGCACCTACCAGATTTGCAGATCCCAAATTCATAAGGCTGGCAACTGTGATCTTGGAAAGAAATTCCAACTGCAAAATTCTGCTTAATATGCTGGGCTGAAATGGGTATGCAATATGCTCCAGCACTCCCAAATAAATCAGAGCTCAGATCTATAGAACCCAAGGGCTGTCCAGGCTGAAGCAGCAGAGTTAGGGAACTCCCACCATTTAGAGAACAGAGCTGTGTTATGAAGAAATGGGCACAGCTGCTTTGGTGAGTCACATGTGGGTTTGGAATGAGGACCCAGCTGGCAAACACCTATTTTCCATCATTTCTTGAGGTCACTGCTGAAGTTCAAGTAATGGAAAAAACAGATGAGTTAAAAGCAAACCTCCCTAAGTTATGTTTGAAACACACAGCTCAGGGGATAGTCTTGCACAATTTAAGTAGCCTCTGGAAAGTGTGGCACAATCATCCACTGAGCTTCTCTACTCAGGGAAACAGTCAGGTTGGGGATCACAGGCTTTGACCAGCTACAAAACAAGGTAAGTCTGTGCTACAGGAAATCTTTTAAAATAAGATATAAAAAGAGGGAAGGAGTAGTCATTCATTTCCTGTAACTGATGCTTAAGCCAAGAATTACTAAAATGTATCCTGATTATTTTTTTCCAGGATTTTTTCCCTCTTTTTTTTCTCCTTCTGCCATCTTCTCTTTTTGCCTTCTCCTTATCCTTGTCTCTTTAAAAATATGCTTTTGGTCACTACTCGTAAAGATCAACACAACAGACTAAGTCATCCTCATACTTATTTACCTTTTGGGTGATTTTCAGTGCAAGCATAAACCTTCCATGATTTCAGCAAAGGTTCTTGGTTGGGCCGTTTACTGGAAGAAAAAGAAATCTGTTCTTGCAGAAAAAAAAAGTCTGCTTGTATCTATCTCATGCTCCACGAGAGGGCACCAGATAATTATCTTAAATATCACCCAGGCAGCTGTTGTGTACAGGCTGTTAATTGCACCTAATTAGAGATCAGTATATGTATTAATCAGCTACAAGTCAGGCCTCATTACAGAAACACTCAGTGGCACTGTTTTCATCTATACTCAGCCTCCAGCTCCTAGTTGGATCCCATGAAGTTGTGTGCAGGTATTGCTTCTCCCCCCGAATACTCTCCTATTTCTAACCTTGCTGCTGTGCTGTCTTGTGTCACACACCTAAAATATGCACATATTTAAAATATTGCCCACAGCCCTAGCATGAGAACAGCCAGTGTTAAATTTGTTTGCACAGCACAATTTTTTCACCATGAATGAAAGTTCATCAGTGCAAGAGACAACTTTGCTGTGGGTTAGTCTCAGCCTGTAGTTAATCCCACAAACACCTTCCATGCCTCATAAGTCTTTGACTTTATCTTCACAACATTTTCTATGTAGTTATTTCTCCAAAAACTATTTCAAAACACTGTGTACAGAGCTTCCCTTCATTTGGCAGGCTTTAATCATCCTTGTTTCCTTACTACAGAGAGCAGGACATTGTTTGCTGAATGACAAATGAAAAAGTTGTAAAAAGGGTTTAATCCTGTCCCTATTTCAGTTCAAACCACCTCTGCTAGGCATCAGAGCTGAAGCATTCTGCTTTCTTTGCCCTGACACTACTTAGGCCCTTCTGAAAGGATGTGCACAATATTTTGAGGAAACAAGGTAAAAAACAAGATTTCTTTCCCCTCAATTCACTTACTATGATAAAAGTAGTAAACAAGGAGTTACAAGGAAAACCAGCTGCAGTTTGACACCTAAGCTGGGTTCTGTGTTATTCACTGCCCCCTTTGCAGAGCACAGAAGCAACATTTTGTTGCTTTCCCCTAGTTACTTATAATGAGTTCCCACTCTTTTGCCTTTATCTCCAGGTCCTGGGTTTCTGGGAATGGAAGAAGTTAGCTTATCTTTTGCAGCCTGAATTTGGAATATCCATTGGCTACAGGGGACAGGCCATACACACAGCACCCCAGAGGGACAAGGCAGCCACGTGTTAGGTGTGCTACTCCCATCCTATGGAACAGAGGCCATATTTCATGTCTGTGTAGTCCCACCTGTGCTGGGGTACGTGGGTAGCTCTGAACACTGGCACAAAGGTGGCACTTTGGGCAAACAGCCGTTGTCTCCTCAGCTCTGGTTTTCTCTGGCAGCACATGCAAGCAGAAACAATTATTACCTTTGGTTTTGTAGTGGCTGAACAACATGTTTTAGATAAGTGGAATTAATGCTCTTACTGCTTTAAAGGGATAAAGGTAAAGCCTAAAATAAAAATCCCAACAAATGGAAATATTTGTAATAAGCTAATTATCTGATTAAATTATTACATGCTCTGTCACCCTACACCTGTTAATACACTGTCATAAATATCAAATGCAGAATTAATACCAGCCATTAAGTGCATGCTACCCCTCTCCAAAAGTCCAATTAAGCATGTGTTTACAAACGATGCAACTAATTATCCACCTCTTCTATTTCAGTCAAATGTCTGAATGTCTTAATGTGCCTTGGAGACATTTCCAAAGCTAAGGAGACATAATGTCTTCTCAAAGAACCAATACTCTGAAAACATTGTGAGTTTCTGAGCATCAGCCCTAAGGCTACAGATTTTGTAAATACATTTTTTTTTCAGTCTAAGTGAGTTTGGTGTTTTGCCTCAAGAAATGTTGAAGATTGTGAATTTCAGAAACTTTTTCAGTTGCATGGCCATTTCTGTGATTTGAGGGTGTGCTACTTGGAACTATCCTTCATTTATTAAACAGGCAAAACCCTTTGATCACTGGCTGAAACTTCACTTTATGAAACAGATAATATTATCTTGTGGCTACTCCTCAAATTCTTGGCCAGTTTTGATCTGTGTTTTTACTTTGCTGATACAATCACATTCTGAACCCTGCAGCTGAATGAAAACACTTCTGAGTTACTACCAATCACTGATAGCACCGTCCTGCTGCTGTTCCCCAGCTGTGGTTGTGGGATTGTTCGGCTTGTACCTACCCTGGAATGCTTGCTGTCCCTGAAGCTGCCAAAGCTTTTGGGCCATATTGCAAGTTTAGAGTTGAGATATTTGAGATGCTTTTTCCCTGCCTTCTTATAAGCAATTTGCATTAAAGAACTTTGCCTGTCACTGTTCCCATCAAAGGTGGAAGATTTGATGCCCCTGCCTGAGCAGACCATTTCTCCATTAATGCTCTATTGGGATCAAGTGCATTGACATTTTTGGGATACACTGGAGAGGTAAAAATAAGTCTTTGACCCTTCCTAAATGAGATCCACTCTTTTACTACCTGCTCCTTTCTCTGCCACTCCCAGCTCATTCTGGATTTACCAAATGCTGTTTTTAGCAGTATCTTTCCCTCTAGGGTCAGCACTGACTGTCCAAATGCTGGCTACATACTGGTTTTAAGTGACTTTTTTGAAGACAAGTACTTAATAATGGCAGGGCCTGAATACTGAAGAGCCTGTAATGTCTCATGCCAAACTTCTTTTTCAGAGGACTACAGCCAATAGAATCCCTAATTTGTACATTTTGATCCTCGAGCAACATGGATTCTGTTACAATTCCCATTTATTCATGTTACCTCTGTGAGTAGTTAATCTGCTCAAACTCTCTCCCTCTCACTTATTTTGTCTACAAACTTCAAAATAAAGCCAGTCTGCAAAGTTCTGCAGATATATCACTGGGGTATTATCTTGCAGCTCTCTTACGATCCAGAAAAGGATCTTTTCCCCTTGATTGCCACTGGGCATTCTCACCAGACTGCTACAGCTCTGGCAGGAGGAAGAGGCACATCACAGTTACAACCACAATACCAATCTGTGCTGAGCAATCTTGTTTAATTTCCCTTCTTTCCCATTCACAATACTGAACATTTTTCATTAAAGATCACGCAGCTTGCTTGCTCTGCTTTATTTTTAAAGACTCTAAATCTTAAACTGTAGCAAAGCCATCTGTCCTGAGCCAGTGTTGGTTCAGAAGAACAACCTCAGTGCCTTTTCCTCCTGCCCCATTGTACCTGAGTTGATCCTGAGCAAAGCTGCTCTGCACACACTTTGTACCCTGCACAAAGGGTAAATGCCTCAGACATCCCTCCTGCTCTACCAGGGACACTCAGCATGGGAAAAGGATTATTTTACTACTTCTAGGGCAGACCTTACCTCATCCTACCAATGCCCATTTAGTTTTCCTTTGCTATCATTTTTTATACCCTCATCTTTCTTTACTGTAATGTACCACAGTGGAGTAATGCACCAACACAGATATTTTCTCCTGATTTTTCCCACCTTTTGCCTCCTATTTACAGTTCCCTGCCTCCAGATTTTTAAAATGTGAGTATTTTTTCTTCCTTCCCTCTATATGCTGGTTTCTGAAAGGAAGTGAATGGGTGACCTTCAATCACTTTAACAGGTCATAAATATTTTACCTGGAAGGACGACATGGAAACAACATGTCTCAGTTGACTGGAGTAATTTTCTTTACTATTATTTTGCTGCCGCAAGGAGCAGAAGAAACGTTTCCATTACAGCAGGAACAGTGGAAAGCAGGAGCTGATGAAAGCTCTCTCAGCTCTCATGCTGCATGGTTCTGCTACCTGCTGCAGAGAACAAAAATGCTCCCAACACAGAGCATTGTATTGTATTGAAATACAGTATTATCCATCTCCCAGGCTTTCTTGTCTGCACTGGAGTGCAGAATCACAGGATGATGGGATAACTTGAGCTGGAGGGGCCCTCAGGAGGTCCCTGTCCAAGCTCCAGCTCAAAGCAGGTCAGAGAAGCCTGGCTCAATAACCTCACAGGAAGGGGCTGGATGCGTAGGGTCCCCAAAGCCTTGCCTGTCCCAGGCTGACCAAGCCCTGCTCCCGTGGCCTTTCCTCTCAGGGAAAGTTCTCCAGTCCCAGCCATCCTGGGGCCCTCCCTTGCCTTCCCTTCCTCCAGTCTGTCAATGCCTTTCCTGGAGTGAGAGCCCCAAACTGAACACAGTATCTGGATGTATGTAGGGAGTGCTGAGCATAAGGGACACGGCCCCGAACCCCTGGCCATGACAGCAGAGTCACTGCGCCGATCAGGGCTCCTGCTGGGGAGCACAGCCCTGCATCTGCACCACAGCTGCCCCCTGGACACGAAACCCTCATGTTGATGCCTTGGCAGGAGGACAGCCTGCACTTGGAAAGTACTTGGTAGCCTTTTCTCACATCCTTAAAAGCAGCAACACCACATTGCAGAGCAAATCCATGCTGCCACTATTAAATCATACAGGAAATATAAAAAAAATCAAGTAAATATTCTTAGAAATATGGTGAGCTGGACACCATTAGCGCAGCTTAAGTGTGTTCAATTTCTTTTTGTGTCTCTTTCAGCAAAAGATTCCTAGAAATGTTTATAGTTTGTTAATTTACATGCCAGTGTATAGTTTTGCATTTTACCAGATTTTTTCCTGTGAGGGTGGTGAGGCCCTGGCACAGGGTGCCCAGAGAAGCTGTGGCTGCCCCTGGATCCCTGGAAGTGTCCAAGGCCAGGGTGGGTGGGGCTTGGAGCAAGCTGGGCTAGTGGAAGGTGTCCCTGCCCATGGCAGAGGGTGGAACAAGATGAATTTAAGGTCTCTTTCAACCCAAACCAATCTGGGATTCTGTGATTCCAACTCACCTTGCACTCCATCTGCCTTTGGAGATCTGCCTTCCTGACAACTGCATGCTCTCACTTTGCAAATCTTATTTTTGTAGCATTAAGCTTTTCTCACATAGAACAAATTTCACTAACAGTGGTACATTACTGTCAGAACTTCCTCACTCACCTCAGTGCTGCAGGCAATTAACAAGTGAAGCAATTTTTACCAAAGGGCACTTCTGGTAGCACAATAACTTGACAGACAACATCTTCCTTTCCTTGGCACTGATGAAACTTCAGGAAAATTTCAGTCATTAGTTATGACTAGTGTCATTCTAAAGAGAGGAATGTATCAGAATCTCTTATTCCATTCTGTACCAGCTTTGAATTTTAACACTGAAAGAGCTCAACACAACCCACTTCAGAAAAATAATTCTTTAAGAAACCCAATCAAGAACAAGATAAGGACTGTTAAATCCTGTCCACGCTGACTCCGAGATTTATCTGAGCCATTTGATCACACTTAGAAAACAGAGACGTTATCCCTGACTAACTTATCAACATCTTGTAAGGATCAATTGTATAGGCTGCAGTATAGGTCATAAGGAGTGTGAGGGAGTGAAAGCTACTCCATAAAAATAGTTACCTAGGAATAACCTGACTTAGGCTAGAATGTCTCAAAAATACGTGAAGTTTTGCAAGGAGAGGTGAAAGTCCAAACCAGGACTTTTAAAATATTCTAATTATGAAGACACTAACTATAACACTCTAGGAAAACTTACAATACTTCATACTGAATTGCCTTAAATACTCCATTTCAAATAATCATAATTATGTTGCTGCATGATTAAAGACTGAAGTATTAATTCAGACTCACATCTGATCTCTGTTCACTTTTTACTCACACCAGATTTAATTACACTATAAGTGCACTGCCTTGCTATCGCTATAAAACAGTTGATGCCAAGACCAGTAAAGGCACCTCTCAAGACCCAAAGCTCATAAAACCAATGTTCATTTACCAAACGTTAAAACGCAGACACGGGAAGACAAACGTTTATTTCACGTTAGGACTGCAGAGCGGGCTGGAGATGCTCGAGAACACCTAAATGTGTATTTTTGTACCGTAAACAGAAACACCACAAGTCTTGCTTCAGCTTCGTCCCTTGTCTGAGGGGTGTGGGGATGGCGCTGGGCTCGGTGCCACGCTGCCCTGCCTGCCCGGGTTCAGCTGCTTCCCACAGCCTTCGGACTCCGGGCACGTCCCTCTGGAGCGCTGTCCAAGAGCCCTGGAGTTCAGGGAGCAGAGCCCAGCAGGGGCCGGCCCGATGCCACGCATTCATCCTACGGGGCTGTGCGGTGGCGGATCCGCTCCTGCCCGCAGAGCGGGGAACGAAGCAGCAATAACCCAATTCCTGCAGCCCGCAGGCTCACCTGGCCAGGGACAGCGGGGGCTGCCCGGTGGCAGAGCAGGGAATGAGCCAATTCCTGGCTCGCCTGGCCAGGGGCAGCGGGGGCTGCTCGGGCCGGCCCCGCTCCGGCCAGGGCACCGCCACTCACCCGCCCTCCGGCCCCGAGCTGCGGGGCTCGCTGCGGGAACCACGGAGTCGCCGGGGCTGGAAAACACCTCTGGCATCATCGAGGCCAACCTATGCCCAACACCACCCTGTCAACCAGGCCATCGCACCACAGCCAGCCTTTCCTTAAACAGCTCCGGCAGCCCATTCCAATGCCTAATTACCCTTTTCGGGAAGGAATTCCTCCTGATGTGCGACCTCAACCTTGCCTGGCGCAGCTCAGCCGCCCCCGCCCGGGAAGGGCGGTCAATGGAGAGGGGCCGTAGTGCGGAGCGAGCCCCGCAAGGCGCGGTGCCGCATCCCGGGAACGGGAAAGGAAAGGGGATGCAGAGCGCTGGCGGCGGCGGGGCCGGAGGTGTG
>NW_008238434.1:920865-922669 GCF_000691975.1 Corvus brachyrhynchos
CGCCCCTAGGGCCGGCGTGGGGCTGCCGAGCCCGGGGCAGCCGGGGGATGCATCTGTGTACACATTCCTGTATCTACGCAGCTATCTCCCTATATATGCACGTACGGATCTGTATGTCAGTGCATTTGTGCAGCTGCACGCCTGGGAGCTGCAGGCAGAGGTAGCACACATGGCTCCATCGCAGTCGCAGTACCGCAGCACCAGCCCGGCGAGCGCGGCACCGCCACTGCCATCCCCGGCAAGGGGCAGCTCACGGACACGGCCCCGAGCTGCTCTCGCTGGCTCTGCGGATCGCCCCTCTGCACAATACGGTCCTGTGTGTGATTTATAGCTCGGCGTTCCCGGTCTTTTGTCTATCCCGGAGCCCGTGCCGAGCGGTGCTGGCGGGGCGTGATGCTCGCGAACTGGGGCTGGGAGCCATCCGGCTGCTCCTGGGAAAATGTCGCTTCCCACAGGGCAGCAGGTGCAGAAGGACGCTGTGCCGGGAGCTGAGGATGTGCTTCCTCCCTCCGCATCGCTCCCTCTGCTTCCCGTACGAATTGAGCACCTGTTTCTTGCCAAGTTTTACACTCTGCAGTAGCTCTTCTGGATCAGTTGCCTTCCTTGCACCAACCCTATGGCACCGTCTGTATATGAAACAAGCACTGAGCAATATTCTTCTCAGGATTTTTGTAAGCTGTTTGATTTTCAGACTGTCTTCTGTGGAAAATAATTGGATCAAGCGCCTAATTCCACAGAAATCCAGAGGGCAGCTAGTGGAGAAAGATGATTTCCAGTATGATAATTCATAATCCAGCCCTCTTTGGAAGTGGTTGTAGCTCTGTGTGATAACTGTGCACTGCACACGGGCTTATAAGGATTAAAGGGAACTGCTTGCGTTTGAAAAAATGTGACTGGTGTGCGGGTGAAATTATTTTTGCTCAGGGAGAATTCTTTAATCGAGTGTCATTCATTTAGTAACAAAGACTCAATTTGTCATAGGAGTTCCTTGCAGAGGTGCTCTGATTTGTATTCATCTGTGTTTCCATTAAAAACTTGTGTAATGAGATAATTTGCCTTTCTTATATATCATGTCAAGCTCAGAGCTGACATTCAGCTGTCAGCAAAGACAGAGGCGCTGGCTGTGACAGCAGCGGATATGGATAAGCAGTATATTTTGCTTATAAAAATGTATTTGTCGGAAGGATTAACTTTATCAGTTGTCTGGAGATGGGAGGAATTTTCACTGGACAACACAAGCTGCAGTGTCAGGTACAAGTTTGTGGCTGGTTGTGACTCTGTTACAGTGTCTTTCAGCAATGACAGACAAATCGACAGCATCTTTAAACCTCACTGCCCCAGTGAATTGTCACTCACAGTGTTTAATAACTGCCTTATTATTGTCTGCATTCAACTTTGTGGTAATAGAGGGGCACAGACTTTGCATTGAAGGTACTTTTTCACATCTTCAGTGGCTAAAATTGTTGACCTTTGGCTTCAAAGCTTTGAAGCACCAGCCTTGCTGCAGCTGCCAAGAAAAGCACTGCCTGTCATGTCTTAGAGGTGAAATAATACGCAGGTGCCAGCAAAGTAAATTGCATGGGTCTCCCTTGATCAGCGATGCTTTGTGTTTTAAGAGTGATGCATGGTAATGGGTTGAGTATAAAGACTTGGTTGGGCATCATGGGTGATTGGAGCAGAATTCTGTAATTTTCAGTGCTCTGCTATCACTGAATAGAAATACAGGCTTCAGGAAAGCCATCAGTTTTATATGTGAAATAAATGTTGTGCTAAGGGAATTTCTTCATCTTTCTTTTAACTCTTT
>NW_008238434.1:922724-956553 GCF_000691975.1 Corvus brachyrhynchos
TTTCCCTTGCTTACAAAAAGAATATAATGGGGGGAGGGAAAGGAGCTTTAAAAGTGAGACTTCAGTCTGTGACTGCTCAGTTGTATTTTTCTTAGAAGGAGCATTGGATCTCCTCTTACTGAATCACCAGCTCTAGGAACATGCATGAAAGAAACATGGGAGTAAAGGAATTCCTTCCAATTTTTTTTTCCCTAAATACTTTTTACCTATTTCTTTCTGAATAGGTCAGCAGTTTAATAATGATGCAGACAGAGAGTAAAGAGACTGGAGAAGAGGTGCTGTTGAGCCTCAGCTTGCTTCTGCTTGGTTTTCTGTTGATGCAAATAACTGGCCTTCGAAGCTGACCTTAAATTCTTAATGTTTGGAGGAATGAGCAGCATTCGATATTGTGGAGCTGTTTAGACTTGTTGTGGTGGAGAAATATTTTAGGAATTGCCCCTGTCTGCTTTCCCCCCACTTCTGGATCCTGGAGCTCTCTTGCAGACAGTGGGGAGTTAGCAGTAGTGTTCTGCTAGCTAATTAAAACCTATTCATTCTTTACTCTTCACCTCTTGGGAATAACGTTGAACTGTTTTGTGTAATTTTTGGGTTAAACTGTGTTAAGTGTTGCTCCTGTAGTACTATTTACAAAATGGACAGTCTTACTTGTGAGGGAGTCCTTGAAACACAAATTGTTCTTTGCTGTTGCCCACCTTTAGGTGAGAGCTGCCTGCTTGCCAAATTCACAGTTTTGCTTTTTTATATTTATTGCAGCTGTTAAGTCAATCAGACATAAAATGGCTTGAGTCTTTTTGTCTCTCAAATGTTGTGGGGGAGTTTATTTTCTGTTTATTAATACCCAAGCTGTCTTTTTGTTCTCATCAAGAAAATTATATTGCTGTTGGTTGTGGCTTCACTGCCAAGAGGGGGAGAAATCCTTGTGGCAGTCTAACATAGCTCTGGAAAAGCTGGACACCCAGGCATATTTGCTGGCCTGACATCTCAGAATTTCTCCTACAATATAAATGCAATAGAATGCTGCTGCTTATTGCCATTTCTGTTACTGAATGGGATGGACAGTAGGTATGCTGTGGGCTGAAGAGCAGGGAAAGTGGCTTGCTTGATGTCATCTTGGTAGCCTGAGGAGAGCAGTACACCTGAATTTCAGTGTATTTGGCTTGAACTTTTACAATGTTTCTGAAATTTGCTTAGAAGCGTCTTTTAGCGCTGTACCAAAGCAGCAGTCCAAAAAGGTGATGAGCAGGTTTTCATGTTTTTTTGCTGGTGGGATGAAAAATAATAAACCCATGTTGATTTCCCAGTAAAGTGGAAGCAGATCTGTGAGGGCTCCTCAGGCGCTGAAGTTCAGGGTCTGGTGTGGTTATTTCAACACACCTTTGGTTTTAGACTGTCTTGGAAGGAACCTGGGATTCTGCACGGACCTGTGGCAGAACCAGTCACAGCATTTGTGAAGATGTAAAAGATTTTGAATTGTACACGGATGTTCATAGAATTTTTGTTTAAATGTACAGCAAATTTAAAGGCCACAACAGAGGTACTGTTTTAAATGATTAAACTTCACCTAATTGATCGGAATGCTCAGGTCTTGCTTTCAGCAGCTGTTAATTCACGGACACAGCAAGAGAGTGGTTTGCCTCAAAAAAATGTGCAAGCAGAGCAGGGCAAGGAAAAATTAAAAATTAAATCTCATTAAAAATATCCTAAGGCAACACATATCGTGAATTGTTTGTATAATTTAGTTGCTGTGACAGATTCAATTTTTCTGAAGTTTGAAGCTTTACTTTTATTTGCTCCCAAAAGTTTTCAGTCCTTTATCCCTCTTGTTCTGATCAGATATAGCACTGAAATGAATTTTAGAAAGGAACTTTGGCTTTTCTCCTTCACAGCTGGTTATAAATTCTGAAGTCCAAGGTTAATTTAGGAGATTAAGAACTTCATTTTTGAAACTCACCTGGGTATTCACACACATAGTATACAGTAGCATGCTTCATAATATGAGAAACTTGACATAAAATTTAACAAGTGGCAGATAAAATCACAATTCTGCTCACTCCCCCAGAGTTCTGCTTAATATTGTTGCTTCACAGGGCTAAATTATAGCTTGGTAGTGGCTGTTTTTTATATGAATTGTTGGCACACTTGAGGTCAAGTGTTTGCCTGATGTATTAACCCACGTCAACAGTGAAAAGTTGCTGTTCCTGTAACAGTTTTGGGTTTTGTTTCTACTCCTGGCAGAAGGCATTACTGTTGTAACATATTTTAATACTACTTTGGATGAGATATAGATAGTGTGAAAGGCTAGGTTCCAGGATTTGAGCTTTAATGATTAAAATAATCTTACTGCCTGATGCATTAGAATAGTGGGCAGTGTTTGCTTTTGTGTGTGTACATTCCAAAACCTGGAACATTTTCTAATTAATCCTTCAAGATTAAAAAAACCCTAAGCTTTGTAATTTAGGAATAGCCTGGGTTTGATGTGTGATGAATTTGAGCAGGTGAATTCTGGACTCCTTGGAGACAACTGATGATATAGATAGTTCTCTGGAAATGTCATGGTGTTTCTATGTATTCCAGTTTTTGTAGCTGAGGAGATGTCTGGGAGGGTGGGATACAGAACTGGGAATGAGGAGCTGACACTGAGGACTGAAGATTATTGACAGGAATGGAGTGAGCTGGGAGGTGGTGTGAAAAGGCCACTGATGCACAGAGTACAAACGTTGTTAGAATAAACTGAAATTTGAGCCTCAGCTCCGTAGAAGGGATGTACCTGGACTCATGGTGCTTATATGCTGCTATACTTTCCTGCTATAAATACACAGAGAAGCACCAACCTAAAATCACATCTTTGTGTCATGTCCAGAAGTACATGGCTCTTCCCAACACTCTGATAAAACACCCTGGAGTTTGATCAACAGTTTAATTTGGTACTTTATTTTTCCCTGATGCCCTTGACATCTAAACCAGGAGGATTGTCTCCCTTTGGACACTCCTGTCAGCGTTTGATTCACAGAGCCCTTCCAGAGGTGTCCAGATGCACAGCAGATGGTTTGTGTGAGGTCACACTCCAGTGTCTCCTGGCCAGGAGGAGCAGTTTGACAGCCAGATTGGAAATGCTGCCCAGCTCCATGGATTGATCCATCTCAGGGCCAGGGAATTGTGAATGCCTGTTAGCTGGAAGATTCCATATCTCAAGGCAAAAGACTTTCTTAGGAGAATAGATACAGCCAAGAAGCTGTAAAAAACCATGGGCTTCCAAGCCCGTGGGTTTCAGAAATGCCAGTAGTATTTTCTCCCTCAGGCAGATGTCATCTGTCCAGCAGCCTTCCAGACATTCCATAATCACAGCGTTAGGTGGTGTTACTTGGTTTGCAAGGGAGGATTTTTTTTTAATGTTGAAGAGAAATGCTGTTAAGTTTATGGGAAAATGGGAGTTTGGGACTAGTTATCAGGCAAATGAAAACCTCTGCTGTGGTGTGACTGAGAGGAACAGTCATGCTGGGAAAAATCTTTAGTGTTACCAACTGTTGGAGCTGTTAAACTGCACCAGTGCCTTGGATTTCTCTACATTCCTCCGTTTTATTGGCTGCTTTGGGACATTTTTGAGTCCGTGGTCTTGAATTAATTATACGTCTTTCCCTCCTGGCTCGGAGTGCTCTAGGGCAGCAGTGAGGTTGTGTCTCTTTGCTAACTGCTCTTTATAGAATGACAAACCTTGGATTTCTCAGTATTTTAAATGTAGAATTTGGCACAGTCTTGAGTGTGGGGAACATTTGTCACTCATGTATTTACACCTAGTTTTATTGCATTAGTAACTTCTCCATTGTGCCAGTCACCCAGTATCTTGACACTCAGTGAGAGTTTACCTACTAGAGTGTAAAATTTGTGTCTTAATATTAATTTTCTGGTTTTATTGTAGTTAAATTGTTTTCTTGGCCATAGTGGGACCATATTAATATAATTGATGAAAACATTTGAATGTTAATCTCTTCATCTCTTTCGGTAAATAAAGTAGGAAACTAGGATGGCAGGGAGCCGGGTGCAAACACTGTTAAATTGTCAAAGTGGTTATCACGTGTTTAATTTTCAGTGGGCGTCACTTCAGTTGTAACTGGAGTTGGAATGATACAAAGTCATTGCTGGCGGACAGGGTTGTAATGATGCAGGTGCTTTTAAACACTGCTTACCAAAGCCCAGCTTAGCATCCAGGGTTCCCTGACATGATCGTGCCCTGACATGAATCTGATTCTTGTCTTACTTCACAGCCACACTGTTGCCCAGAAGTGGCTGGTGGGATGGTTTCTTTCTCTCATAGAGCACAGATCAACAAGATAATGATCCATGCTCCATAAGAGACAAGGGCCACATGGTTTTAAAGCTGGCAGAGTAGGTTTAGATGGGCTACTGGGAAGGCATCGCTCCCTGTGAGGGTGCTGAGGCTCTGGCACTGGTTGCCCAGAGAAGCTGTGGCTGCCCTTGGATCCCTGGAAGTGTCCAAGGCCAGGTTGGATGGAGCTTGGAGCAGCCTGGGCTAGTGGAAATGTCCCTGCCCATGGCAGGGGGTTGCCACTGGATGAGCTTTAAGGTTTTTTCTAACCCAAATGATTCCATGATTCTATGATGATATGAACTGTGTCTCTTCTCCCTCATTTTTTATCTAATTCAGAGTTTCTGTCCCACATAGAGAGTCTGAGGGTGTGTTTGCTTCTAAGCTGATACATCATATGGGTAGAAAGCACTGTGGAAATACTGGTTAATTGTTACCAGATTCGGTTTCTGAAGCATGTAATTGGTCTGTGAAGTTTCAGCTTCATATTTTGTATTAATTTGCCATCTTTAATAGTCTTTTAATTGGCTGTGATTCTGCTTTGCACATGATAGACTTCTAGTTAATGTGTACAAAATATTTGCGACGCTGGCTCTGTGGAAGTGCTGCAGACTACTCAGTTTTAACCATAGCAGGCATTTACAAAGGAGCTCACATTCCCATCAGTATTAACTGATAAAGTGTTTGGTAATAATTTTGAAATTAGCCCACCAGTGTGCTTTCAGGTGTTCTGTGAATAGCTGGAACTGTTCACTTGATAACACTCATGTTTAATCTCTATCTGATCCTCATGAATTTTTGCAGGCTAACAGCTAATCTGCACCATTTACAGCTCTATTCTCAGTGCTCTTTTTCTTAAGTATGTGGCTATATCATGAGTTTATGGAGGAAATGCCCACTTTTAAGCAGACTTGCTGGGTATTATTTATAACATACCAGGTGTCTGAGGGCCCAGCTCATTGCTGTTTCTGTACAGTTCAAACAATCTGGTGGTCACTGTTGTCCCCAAAAAACCTTCTGATGTTTCTTTTGTAGGTAAGGAGGATGCTCACAGGATATTTGGCCACCTGGATTGTAAGAGGTGTGTGGACAAGAGAAGGCTATGTTCACCTTTCTTCACCTCTGTTGTGGCAGTGGTTTATTGGCTGGTTAGTGTCACTTGCTGTTGACTTTTTTTGGCTGTAACTGTCTACACAGCAAAACTAAGGATAAAGATCTCTGATAGTGAGATAACCCCATAGGATAACTCCGTAGGATAGGAAGATACTTCCAGTGACCATCCAATACAACCCCCTGGCAAAAGCAGGACCAGTTGGTCAGGTTGGTCACTACCACATCCAGTCGAGTGTGGCTTTGTCCCAGAGTGGGCATCCCACAGCCCCTCTCAGGTGACCTGTTACTGGTGGCCCCTTGGCTGTGGCTTTCTGCTTTCAGGTAGGATTAGTTTCCCCTGTGGATTCTGCTGCTCAGCACTTCTTAGCAGTTTATTCTGTCTGTCCATACCTTTTGTTGTGGGAAATACTTTCTCATTTTGGATTTAGTACCTTAAGTAATGGTTGCTTTATATCTAGCTTGTGGTGGGAGCCCACAGCACCTCGAGATTTTAAATGGGGTTTTGGTGCCTGTAACAGATGATCTGATGGATACCAAGTCATACCTTATCTCTTGGATGTCTGCAAGGCTGACAACTTGAACCTTGCATGTGGAGCTGCCCTACAGAGCCACTGTGCTTTGATTGCAACTCTGAACATCAGTCCCTGAGGTTGGATTTATTGTCAGCTTAGATCAGGTGTGATTGTGTCAAGAGAAGATGACTTTCTGCATGGCTCATAGAATGTTGAATTCAATTTGCAAATAGAAGTGAAAACCTTCCCAGTAAGGGATGTCGTGACACTGAAGTTGATTGGGAGGCCAAGGCCTGATGGCTGAGTGAACTAAACCCAGTTCAGTAGGACCTCCCTCCCTCTCCCTTTGGGAGATCAGGGTATAATTAGAGTAAGTGCAGTATAAACTCAGCAAGAGACAGTTCGAGGAGTGGTGACAGCGATGAGGGAGTGCAGGCACAGCCAGGTGTGGTGACATCCTTGTTCAGGATCAGTGAGAAGGGAATTCCAGAGCAGGGAACAAAAGAACTCCAGGCCAGAACCTGATTTGGCTGTTTCCTGGGGGTTTTTTGATCCAGAGAGGAAAAAACCTTCAGAGTGAATACTAAACATACTAGATTATAGTCTAGTACCAGTTGTCCTAGATTCAGCTGGATGTAAAGCTATCTGAGCTGCCAGGGAACTGCAGGGAAGGTTAATTCCTTCAAATAATGTCTTCCAGATTGTGTGGATTTTTTTTTTTTTTCAAATCAAGCTCTAAGCCAGTAAGTAAAAACAGAAAAAAACCTTAAAATTCAGAATGCTTTAATTGAATAAATTGAAATGAATGATTGAATTGAGTATTCCGAAAACGTGCAATCTGTTCCCAATAGTAGTTATAGTGTGAGAGAGAGTAAAACTTAAAGCTCTAATCCTGTTAAACTTCCAAGTAGCTGCACTGTGATACCTGTTTTTAAAGGAATTAATCCTTAGGAAGAAAAACCTGGAGTGGTTGAAGGTGCTGTTGAACTTGGCACACCGAATAGAGGTCTAACTCTCTTACTGTTTTAAGTCTAAATATTTACCTTTTACAACTTAGAACAGAAATCAATTATTTCTAAGATTTTAATACTCTCAAAAAATGTGTGTAATATTTTTTTTAAAGAACCTAATAAATTTTTTTTCCTCAAAAGTGTTTTTTTCATGAAACTATCACAGAAAGTTAAATAGGAGCTGGTTTGGTTATGGTCACACCTGAGCTGGGTTTGTGGGTTCTCTCTCCAGCTGCTTGGTACCATTCCAGCCTTTCTCTGATCTCAAGGTGTGCTTATACAACCATGCTGCAGATGCTCTTTACCCTTTGCCTGGGCTAAAATAGGCCCTGCAAAGCATTTTGGAGCATAATCCAGGTGTGAGGGATCCCTGACGGCATCCCCTGCTCCCTGGTTTAAGCGTGACCACCGTCAAGGTCAGTGCTGAGCTAGAGCTCAGGAAATGCTACATTTTCAGAACTGATGAATTTTCAGCAATAATACTAAGGAGCTGTTACTCGTTGGTGGATCTGAGAGTAGAAAGCTGTGAAAGGTAAGCTGGGAAGGGCAGGAGGAGAGAAATGCTGGTACAGAGCTCCTCCGTTGGCTGCCCACAGCTCTGACTGACCTGCTCTAAGTGCTTCCAGCTGGATTTTATTTTTACTGGCAATTTCAGGAGTGGGATATCCAAATGCCCACCCTACTTCAGTCATGACTACATTGGAGTAAATAATTAAGCGTATTTCAGTGCAAGAGGTTGTAAAGTGGATGTGGTGTGTGACAATATTAATCTGCTGGAATTTTTTGTCCAAGCACATTTGGAAGAAGGACATCCCAGCATAAATTCCCCAGTCAGTGAGCAGGCAGGAGATCTGAGGGCCTTTCAGAAAGGGTGTTCCTTACTGGTATTTTTTCCTATAACTGCCTGTTTTCCAGTGCTTCAGAAACAAAACTTACTTTCTTAAGTTTTTAAATAACAACAGGTTTTCGTCACATTTGTTGAGGTGTAATATGTTGGTTTATCAATTGGCTCTGGCTTTGATAGTGACAGATGTGTGTACCCTGTAATTATGGAGTTTGTGCTTCGGGGTTTTTCTGTGCCTGAAGACTGAGTCAGTCTGAAAGGGTGCAGGGGTCCATACAATTTTGGTTAAGGTGGTTTTTTTAATGATTGACAAGAATGGCTCTCTGCCCACAGGATTAATCCCAACCACGACTACTTGTTGGTGGCTCTGAGAGAAAGAGATTTTATCTGCCAGAAGACAGGGTCAGATGGGATATTGGGAAGAAATTGTTCCCTGTGAGGGTGCCCAGAGAAGCTGTGGCTACCCCTGGATCCCTGGCAGTGTCCAAGGCCAGGTTGGACAGGGCTTGGAGCAAGCTGGGCTAGTGGAAGGTGTCCCTGCCCATGGCAGGGGTGGGACTGGATGGGCTTTTAAGGTCCCTTCCAATCCAAATTATTTTGTGATTCTATGAATGTGGTTTCTCCCCTTGATATCAGCCTGTTTTTGTGTGACTGGTTGCTTTCCTCTTACATCCAGGGGGAACCAACAAGTCATAAAGGTAAAAATATGATAAAAAGGATAAGGTTATACGGTGGTGTAAGTAAAAGTATGAGGTGGTGTTTTAGAATCTTTTTCAGCAGAGGCTCACAGGGGTGTCTGACTGCATATTGTTCCTGGTGCTCTCACATGTGACCTGTGAAGAAGAGATCCCACCTTCACTATAAAGTGGGAAAGATGTGAAATGTTGAACAGGTGAAAAGTGGGTATTGTTGAGGTGAAATCTGTGTCGTACTGTGAGCTGGGAAAATGAGCGTGAGAAACTGGTCATGTAAGACTTTTTTGAAAAACAATGCCAAAAGGGATGCAGAGGAACAGTGAAGTATGCCAGTGATTTTAGGAATGTGAGATTTTACTGGAATAAGTTTCCAGACTGAAGAACAAATGTGAGGTTCAGCATTTTTTTTCTGTATCTTCTGTCCCTTTGCCAGTAGTAGTTAGTAAAAAGTCTGTTGTACCTTCAGTCTAGAAACTCTGCACTTCATATTTTTCTCTCTGAACACAGTGTCAAGAACAGGAAGATAATCTTCCTTCGACTCGTGAAAAACTTCCCACTTCTGTAGCTCTAGAAAGATCCAGCCAGTGTGACCTGAGCCATGCAGGATTTCTTTCAGCAGATGCCTGCTTCAAATCTAGTAGCAGTGGACTGTCCTAAAACGAAACTGAAGAGTCAGCTCAATGTAGAGGTGTTTCCCACCTCACTTCCCCAGACAAATGGAGAACGTCATTCATTGATGGAACATCTGAAGATGTTTCACTGGTTATGGTTTTGTGACTGCTGATCGGTACCTGGTGGCTGTTACATGGTCGGTGCAATTCTGGGTCAAAATGCCTCTCCTGACTGTGGAGTTGGATGTTTGATCCTGGTGCCAGCTGTGGATGTTGCTGGGTTAGATTTCAGCAGTGTGAGGAGACACAACCCAATGTGAGAGCCACAGTGCCAGAGGGAAGAGAAATCAGGCCTTGTTCACATGCATTTTGCAGGACCAATATAGATCTTGAAGTTGTAGGGGATCAGGGGAAAAGCTAAGCAGGCTTATTTATTGATCATCAAGAAGATCAGAGACTCCATGGAGCATAATTTGATTGTTTTTGTTGTCGATCCAGCATGCTTTGAATTGACCACGATTCCACTGCTCCTGCTTTCCCTTGCCAGAGGCAGAGAGGTGTTTGGTAGTGACAGAATGGGCTGTGTGGATCTCTCCAGCTTTCAACTGGCTTTAAGGCCACCGTTTTTCCTGTTAAAATTTGAAAGTACTATCACTGCAGCCCTTAGGGTGAGAGTGAAGCACTTGGCATCTCAGATGAGAAGGCTTTTGAGTAAAGCTGCTCAGTTATTTATCATGACAGCTGTACAGTGTCCTGTGCAGTGTAGCCTCGGGCTTGTAGGCATGGCTGCAGGATAAATTCCAGACTCACTGAGGCTGGAAGAGACCTCTGAGATCATCAAGTCCAAGCTGTGCCCGATGCCCACCATGTCCCCAGCCCAGAGCACTGAGTGCCACATCCAGGCCTTCCTTGGACACTTCCAGGGATGGGGACTCCAGACCTCCCTGAGCAGCCCCACCAAGGCCTGACCACCCTTTCCAGGAAGAAATGTTGGTGTTAATGTGGTTGTTGCGCAGATGGATGGGTTTGGTGATGACCTGGCCCCCAGAGCTGCTGTTCTGTGTTAGCAGGTGCCAGCACACAAGTTCAGGTGAGGAATTACCTGTGCATGCAGGGGCTGCCAGGGTGAGCTCTTCACTCAGACGTAGAGAGCAGGAGGCTCTTGGCTAGGACAGTCTGGATCCTCTGGGACTCTGCTGTCTTGGTAAATATGCTCCAGCAGGTTTTGGGAAGGGTTGTGATTAGCAGCTTCATGAATTTCTTGCAGCAGTTGAAATGATGGTTAATTGAATGTGTAAGCTTTAAAAGCACACAAGAGTGGTATCCAGTGCAGACACAGAATGATGTTTGGCTTCTGTTAGAACAACACATACAAAAATCCTTACCCTGGAGGACTTGGCTTCCTGTACACCTGCAATTGCCTTAAATATTAGTGGAAATTAGAACACAGAGAAACAGTGTTTCCTTTCTTTGCTGAGATGTGTCGCTTAATACTACCATCATTAAATTCATACCACTGATTAACTGAAATAAAACACTCAGAGTCCTGACAGCACAGTGTTTCAGTCTGCAGCTACAATGCGGTGGCTTCTCACCCCTACTGGGCTGGTGGGGTCTTAACTGGACATGGGACTTCTCTGATCCACTCAGAGGAACGTGTCTCTTATGACAAGTAAACTGTGTTTTTAGGGCACGATATTTACACAGTAAAATTGGAGTTGGAGATGCACTCTTTGAGGGGAACTGGAGTGACAGAAAAAGGGGGAAGGGCTTCAGACTGACAGAGGGTAGGTTTGCATTGGATATTGGGAAGAAGTTTGTTCCCTGTGAAGGTGGTGAGGCCCTGGCACAGGTTACCCAGAGAAGCTGTGGCTGCCCCTGGATCCCTGCATCCCTGGGATTGTCCAAGGCCAGGCTGGACAGGGCTTGGAGCAGCCTGGGATAGTGGAAAGTGTCCCTGCCTATGGCAGGGGGGTGGGACTAGATGAGCTTAAAGCTCCCTTCAAACCCAAACTGTTCCAAGATTCTGTGATTCCACTTAATAGACATAATAGTGGATGTGGCTACTTTATGTCAGGATTTTTTCCCTCCTTCCTCAAAAAGATGAAAAATACCAAATGAGAAAACTCTGATTTCTGTGCCTGGATGAAAGTAGATCTAAAACTCTGAACTGCTTTTCTTGCTTTTCCCTTCACAATTAATTAAAGCTTATAGAGTAACCTTGTTCTCCAGAGAGTTTGGGCCTTTTCATATAGATCTTAATGAGTTGGAAAATGGATTATAATGTATGTGGTAGATGCCAACAGAAAATGCATTTGGCTGCTGAACTGAAGGGTCCGGAAACCCAGATTTAAAAAAGGAATAAAAAAAAGCACTTCTACTTCTTCCATGTAGAAAAAAGGTCTGCAACTGCTGTCTTGCCACTTACATAGTTACCATTATTTTTTTAAACATACCACTGTCTGGGATTAGTTTGCCTGCTCAAGACAGGCCTTTTTGGAGACATGGGAAGCAGTGCCTCCTGTCCCCCAGCATAAAAGTATTTTCTGTTCAGAAACACCATTTTCTTCTGTCACTTTGACCAGACTTTTTCACATCTGCAGTGACTCTGTGTGGTAATTTTGCCTCATCTCATACAATAATACTAAAATTTTGATGGGACAGCAATGCAGTTTCTCTGTGTGAGTTTTTATTATTATTATTATTATTATTATTATTATTATTAAAATTATACAGTGACTGGATTTCACTTATCTTTCAGTAGCATTCAAACTTCTGATGGAAACCTTACAGGATGTGTTTTCAGCAGGGAGAAACAAAAAAGCCCTCGTGGTGTGCTCCAGTGAGCACGTTTGGTTGCTGTGTCCTGTCTTATTTTGCCCTTCCCCTTGGTTAGGAAGCAGACCCTGCTTGACCTGTGTGCACATTTGCAAGTGAATGTTTTAGGAATATTTTCTGCATCAGGTGGCATTTGTGGCCCAGGTTCTCTGGCCTTCAGTTCTGTGTCACTTTTGTTTAACATCTGAATTGATTTTTGCCAAGTGTTCACGGCTGAGCGGCTCCCCCAGTTCTCCTGGAGTGGTACAAGCAGGGGATTATCTGTGTGTGACACAGCAGAGCCTGGTACGTGGAGGGACGGGTGTTCCCTGGAGCCTCTGCTTGGCTGGACAGACACTGCTGCGGCTCAGGAGGGGAGAGGATCCCGAGCCAGACACACCTGAGTGCTCAGCCCATGTCCCTTCCTTCCCCAGCCATGTCTCAGGCCGTGCAGACCAACGGGACGCAGCCTCTGAGCAAGACCTGGGAGCTCAGTCTGTACGAGCTGCAGAGAACACCCCAGGTAATCACAGAACCAGGGACTGCTGGGCTTGGGAGGGACCTCTGGAGATCACCCAGTCCAACTCCCTGCCCAGGCAGGGTCACCCAGAACAGGTGACACAGGGACATGTCCAGGGGGTTTGGGATGGCTCCAGAGAGGGAGGCTCCAGGCCCTCCCTGGGCAGCTGTTCCAGGGCTCTGCACCCTCCAAGGAACACAAGTTCTTCCTCGTGTTGAGGTGGAACTTGTTGTGTTTTAGTTTATGGCCATTGCTCCTCATCCTGTCACTGGCACCACTGAGCAGAGTCTGGGACCATCCTCTGCCACCCCCTGGAGATTTATATATATTAATGAGATTCCCCTCTCAGTCCTCTCTTCTCCAGACTGACCCGGCCCAACTCCTGCAGTCTCTCCTCGTCAGAGAGATGCTCCAGACCCCTCATCAGCTTCGTGGCCTCCACTGGACCCTCTCCAGCAGCTCCTTGTTTTAATTGTGTGCTGCAAGGCTGGCAGCACTAGGGTTTTGTGTGCTCGATGTGTTTGTGTGTGTTGTGTCTCTTTGCTGTGTTTTCCTTGGGTAAAACATGCTGTCTCCATGAGGAAGGGACTCAATCCCATGAAAGAACCTTTCCTTTCTTTGCTGCCAGGAAGCCATCACAGATGGCCTGGAGATCGTGGTGTCCCCCCGGAGCCTGCACAGCGAGCTCATGTGTCCCATCTGCCTGGACATGCTCAAGAACACCATGACCACCAAGGAGTGTCTGCATCGCTTCTGCGCCGACTGCATCATCACCGCCCTCAGGAGCGGGTACCTGAGCGCTGCCAGGGGACACTGCCAGGGGGTCGAGGGGGACACTGCCAAGGGATGGGGGGGATGGACACTGCCAGGGAACAGGGAGGGGACACTGCCAAGGATAGGACACTGCCAGGGAACAGGGATGGGACACTGCCAGAGGACAAGAAAGGGATGCTGCCAGGGGAGACAGGGATGAACACCGTGGAGGAAAGAGGGCTTGGACACTCCAGAAGGAAGAGGAATTGCACTTGAGGTGGAAGTGTCATTGGGGGTTGATGTGGGGCAGTCACTGTGCACTGGGAGTTTCTGAATGTGCAGCACACCTTTCCAGTATTATTTTTCCATCTTTAGCCATCTCTGGAAGACAGATCAAATTCCTCCCTCATGAAAAATCATCTCATAATTCTCTTTCTTGCAAGGAGTTGAAGTTCTCTTTTGTATTCTTTTCTTCTCATAGATCCAGTAACAGTAAAACAAAAATACACATTACTGACAAAAATGGGTTTAATTTCACTTATTCTTCCTTTTCCTAATAATACATTTCAAATTATGTGGCCTTCAGCCATTTCAAATTATGTGTACTATGAGTGTTAGAAATCATGGAATCATTGAATCCCAGAATTGTTTGTCTTGGAAGGAACCTTAAAGCCCATCCCATTCCACCCCCTGCCATGGGCAGGGACACCTTCCACTAGCCCAGGTGGCTCGAAGCCCCATCCAACCTGGCCTTGGACATTTCAGGGATCCAGCGGCAGTCAACAGCTTCTCTGGGTGACCTGTGCTAGGCCCTCACCACCCTCACAGGAGGAATTTCCTCCTAAGACTGTGCCTCAGTATAATTTCCACTAGACATCCATTTTTTCTAGGTAAAAATCCAGCCAGAAAATGAAGGGAAGAAGGGAATGTGGGACTTCTGATCCCTTCAGTCTAAATAGTCTGCTCAAACATACTTTAAAATAAAAGAGCAGCAGGGAGAGATATGTTTGGGATTTTTGTTTAAATATCTGCAACTACCTGATCTGTCGAGAGAGAGAAGCCCCTTTCCAGATTTACTATACATACTGAGTCTTAGTGAGCACTTGACCAAGAATAGAAACAACAGGGCAGAGTTTTGTTACTGCTGGAGAGTTACGTGTTGTTTGCTTCCTTCTTGTCCACGTCCAGCAACAAAGAATGTCCCACATGTCGCAAAAAGCTCGTTTCAAAAAGATCCCTGCGGCCAGACCCCAATTTTGACGCTCTCATCAGTAAGATTTACCCGAGCCGGGATGAGTACGAAGCTCATCAGGAGAGGGTGCTGGCGAGGATCAGCAAGCACAACAACCAGCAAGCCCTGAGCCACAGCATTGAGGAGGGATTAAAGATTCAGGCTATGAACAGGTACATAATCACCTCGTTTGCCTTTGGGCTAAAAATACACTGCCTGTCCCCACGCCCTGTGGAGCTTGAGAATCCTCTCCTCTCATATCTGCCAAGACAATTTTTAACCTTTTGTCTACTACCAGAAACCTCTGTGTCACTGCCTGCGACTTCTGTGGCAGCCTGATAGAGACTTCAGCGTAGCTTTACCAAATTATGGCTGTCATGTCTTGGATAAGAAACCATAACACCATGAATCCTGTACCAAAATGCTACCCTTACATGCCAATAAACGCACGAAATACCAGGACTTGGGGCTTAGTTGTGACTTAATTCACAGGCTGGAATATATGGTGTTTACACTGTGGTGCAATTCCAGGTGTGCATTTAAACCTAAGAGAGCCATCTGGGAGGGAGGCCCCAAACTTTGCATGATAAAGCATGGTGTGATTTAATAATCCTAATCACATGTAGACCCATGTTTGAATGAAAATAATGGTCTGCAATTGCCTGAAAAAGAACTGTGGGAAGTTAAAATAGTCTTAAAACATACCTAAAAGGTGTTTGAGCGACAGGAAAAAATGAATAGTTCTGTCTATGAGTATCTTTTTCTAAAAAAGAATTAATATTAGCAATTTTTTTAACTCAAAGTCTCTCTGAAACATTCAGTGCTTGTGTGTGCACATTCCTCACTTGGGGAGGAGGTGTGTTGTGATCTGGGTGGATTCTGGATGGGTCAGGGTGTATCTCTGCCTGTTTGTGGCCAGGTTGCAGCGGGGCAAGAAGCAGCAGATTGAGAACGGCAGCGGGGCCGAGGACAACGGCGACAGCTCCCACTGCAGCAATGCCTCCACACACAGCAACCAGGAAGCGGGGCCCAGCAACAAGAGGACCAAAACCTCGGATGACTCTGGGCTGGAGCTGGACAACAACAACACCACTGTGGCCATAGACCCCGTGATGGATGGGGCCAGTGAGATCGAGCTGGTGTTCAGGCCTCACCCCACCCTCATGGAGAATGACGACAGTGCGCAGACAAGGTCAGTGGCCCCTGGCCATCTCCGGGTATTCTGCTGCTATTTCCTGGTGCTTTGGTTTTCCATCACTTCTTGGGGCTTCTAGACACCAATTTACTTCAGACATACCGCATCCTGTTTAACTGTTATCACAGGATGGTTTGAGTTGGAAGGGATCTTAAAGCCCATCCAGTTGCAGCCCCTGCCATGGGCAGGGACACCTTCCACTGTCCCAGGTTGCTCCAAGCCCTGTCCAGCCTGGGCATCCCTGACACTTCCAGGGATCCAGGGGCAGCCACAGCTTCTCTGGGCAACCTGTGCCAAAGCCAGATGCAAATAAGCACTCTTCCTTCTTTCTGTTCCAAGTCAGGTAGATGGTACTGCTAAACTATTGTAAAAAATATAGTCATAAGCTGTTTTAAGCCTTTGGTCACAAATAAAGATGTTTTTAAGGTTTCCTAGCATTGCAGTTCACTAGTGGGATGATGGTGTTATATCAGCCCCTTTGTACTTAACTCTAGGATTCTTTGGGAATAAACAAACCTTGTATAAGTGTCAGCAGTTTTCAGAGCAGCTTTCTGTCAGCAGGATTTGCATGCTGAAAGCTTTTCCTCCCATTTTTTTGTTCATAATCCAGTCCAAGCACAGATTGCAAGTTTTGGCTCATATTACTGTATCCCGCAGCCATAGGGAGGAGAGGAGAGAGATCCAGCAGGCAGGAATTGTGCAGCAAGATTGATCTATTTAATTATTTTACAAACTCTTTTATAGATGTTTTTCTTCATAGTCTAATTGGACAAGGATCAGCCACGCCTTGGGGGTGATTGGCTAAAATCCTAAAACATCCATTGTCAAAATATTTTTCTACTGTACCATAAACATACTTCTGCAAGGTTGCAGGTGTTCATAGTTTACAGAACTCTGCTACTGTCTTCATGAGAGAGAAAAGTATCTCACGGGCTTAGAAAGAAGCAATAAAAATTCTTGCTAGCAGCAATATTTGTATCCACAGGCTCACAGCAGAGAGTAGTTTTGTGGTGTTTCCTCAGGTCTTTCCTTGGCTTTCTCTGCTGATGAGACACCTCTCTGTGATGAGTGCAAATCTTGCAAAGCTTCAGCTGGGAACTGTCTCTAAAGGCCTTTTCACAGCTGACATTTAATATTTGGGGCTTTCCAGCTTTTCCCACAGCTGCTGTTCAATCATTATTGATGATTTGTGTGGCTGCTGTCGCAGGTACATCAAGACCTCGGGCAATGCCACGGTTGATCACTTGTCCAAGTACCTGGCAGTGAGATTGGCCCTGGAGGAGCTGCGGAGCAAAGGCGAGTCCAACCAGATGAACCTGGACACGGCCAGTGAGAAGCAGTACACCATCTACATCGCCACCGCCGCCGGCCAGTTCACCGTAAGCACCGCCCTGCCCCGCCCCAGTCAGCCGGCCAGCCACGGCCCTGCATGCACATCTGCTCAAAATCCACTCAGCTGGGCTCTTCCCAAGCTGGCTCAGAGTAAAATTCATGGCACCAGGTTATTTGGAAGCAGATCAGTTGCTTTTTGGCAAAAGCTTGGTTGGTAGAAAAGGAGGCATAGAAATGACTTGGGGAAGACGCAGTGATGGCACCAACCATGACCTGGCTTATGCCATTCTTTTCCAATTAAAATTGAAGAGGGAAAAATATTACTTCACTTGAGAATGTTTGGGTTTTTTGGCTTATAACTTGTGCCACATTATTGGTGACTCCTTCAAGTCAACACATGTAAGTACTGATTAAAGTAGCCTGTTTTACAGCACCACATCAGATTTACCTCATTCGTTCCCATTCTGCTGTTCTCTTCTAGGTGCTAAATGGGTCCTTTTCCCTGGAACTGGTCAGTGAGAAGTACTGGAAAGTGAACAAACCCATGGAACTGTATTATGCCCCCACCAAGGAGCACAAATAAGTGCTGGGAAACTGGGATGGGACTAATCTTTTTATAGCTATGACTTCTTTAATATTAAAATAAGGCACCACCAGTATCTTCATGGACAACACACGTGATGCCTTCAGGCACTCTCAGTATACTCAGTAATATGACTAGACAGTATTCTGGGCTGTATTTAATTTAGTCTTTGGGTTGGGTTTTTTGGTTTTTCCCTAGGAGACTAAATGACCTTCTCCAGTGCATTCCAGTGTTTGAGATGCTTTTTTGTTCCTAATGCATGATACCTGATCCAGCGTTCCAGTTTGGAATGGCTTTGTTTTGTCCAGGTAAATCTGGATTTCTGCTCCATTGGACACAGTTATAGGAGCCTCTGTGAAGTGTGGAGTGTTGGGTGGCCATGGAAGTCTGTTCAATAGTAGCATATGCCAAGGAATGTGTTAGATGTTGGAATTTGGTGACTGTTACACATCTGATGGATTGATCGGGAGAGAATGGATTTGGGATAGTCTTGCAGCTAGAGGTAATCTGATTCCCTAGGAAAGGTTCATTAAGACATCTTCTTGTGAACAAAAGTGAATTTTGCATCTTGTGAGAGGTTTTGCTGCCCATGGCAGGGGCTTGGACCGAGATGGTGTTTAAGGTCCCTTCCAAGTCCAGCCATCCTGGGATTCTGGGATTCCAAAGAGAGCTGCAGTGAGAAAACTGACACTTTAAAACCTTGCTGTTTACTGGGCTTAATTTAATACTTCAGTGCAAGGTGGTTCATCAGATTGGCATGTCCTGCACGGGGAAGAGTTACAGTTTGGCGTGCTTGAGTGTTTTTTCACTGAAATATTCATTAAAAACCAAACCAATCTTGGTGATTCCTGCCTGGCCCCTCCTGCAATGTTGTCCTGTCCTCCAGCTTAACTGAAGGAAATCTGAATGTTTCACAGCCCTGCCCTGTTCCCTAGAGTAGGATCTCTGTTGTGAATGTTTAACTTCTTTGTTAAAGCAAATCCCCCAACTTCAGCACACAGCCATCAAAATGCTTTGCTTTGGGGAACTGTCCCACCCCAGCAGGAACCTTTTCCCAGTGTCAGTGTGAGTAGGGAAGACTTCGACAGTAAGCTGCTCCAAGATTCTACTTTTGTTACTTTGCCATAGCTTTAACAAACATGGCTTAGCACTTTGGAAGACAACTTTAGTACTTGACAAAGTTTACCATTTAGTGTCTTACATTTAGGCTCAAGTTTCCCAACGTGGCAATGGGCTGTGCTGTAAGGCCCGGTAGCTGCTGGTCATTTGCATTCAGCCCCTGTGCCCCAGCTCTGGAGCTTGCTGTGGCTCTGAGGGGGCCGCTTGACCTGTCCCATGTCCTGTCTAAAGGGAAGCTGTCACCATGAGGTTTCCTTTGCTCTCAGACTTGCTGATGAACCCTCCCATTTCCCCCTGAGGCTCAAAGCAAAAAGTTGGTGGTAGGTGGGAAGCACCAGGCTTTACCCCACATGGTGTGGTTTACACTCCTCCTGCATCCTGCCTGGAGTCCCACTGGCTTTGACACGTGGTACAAAAGTATTCTGCTGCTCGGGGATTCTCCAGGGAAGGATTTGCACTTCCCTGGCTCTGGGCTTTCCTAGCACTTGTAAATAGTGTCCCTTCTGGCTGCTGTTCAGATCAGCTTTATCCCGCTGTGAAAACTGCACAGGCTTCTTTGAGTAACTTAATTATTTCCTCTGACTGGAGAGCCTTGAGCTTTTGTGACATGAATGGAAGTGTTCAGGCCCCAGAGCACAGAGGGGCAGCTGTTAGGGACCTGTTTTTGCTGACTTTGTGAAGCGTTGCTGTATAGACTGTAGTGCATGTCCACGGAATATAATGGGGGGTGGGGGAGTGGCTGTGTTAAATGCTTTAAAGTTATTGGGGAAACTTCTAGATTAGTGCCAGCATCCCTCTTGGGGGGAGCTGAGGGGGAGGGACAGTCCCTTAAGCAAGAGAGGTGTTGTGAAGCTGAGCAGTCTGTCTAGGAGCTGTCACTTTGTCCCCAGTTCTTTTAAAAAGCGTGGGAGAATGTGAAGCCTTTATTTTCATGTTGTAGTGAATTTCCTGAATATTTATGTTCTTTAAATATTATATATATAATGTAGTTGTTTGATTAAACCATTGATTGCACTGTGACTCTTTAGTGCTATAAACTATTTTATTTTTAAAATGCCATTACTCTTAAAAAAACATGTTCTTTTGTAAGTACATAATGTGTGTTACGTACGGGTAAGCCTAATATCCAACTAAAGTATTTCCTATCCAACTAAAGTCCCACTGAAATGCTAAAATTGACAATAAAAGCAAAAATGTTATCAACAGTATGTTGGGAATTGCAGTGCTGCTTCCTCTTGTGGCTGATAAAGGACCCCCTTTGGGCAGTGTTTGGGTTCATGCTGCCATGCTTGGGGCTGTGCAGGCGCTGTTCAGCTCCACCAGTGGTGGCTGCTACAGTCCCCTGAGAGCAGCTCAACTCCTGAGCCTTGAGTGAGAAATAGGGGCACACAGAAGGTATCATCAGCTCTTCCACTGACCTGTCAGAGGTGCTGCTGTTCCAACCAGATCCTGCAACCTGAGGAAGGGGATGAAGGATTTTCACAGCACTCAGGTTAAACCCAGCAACTTTGGGTTCATTTAACTATTGAGCAGCTTCAGTCAAAAGCAGCAGAGAGCAGCTGTACTGAACCCCTTCAGCTGAGGTGCATTATTTAGAGAAGTTTTGTTCCTTTCCTTGTTTTCTTTCTACATTTACAACTTTTAACCAGAGGATGCACCTTGAATTAAGGGCCAATGCTTGTGTATTCCTAGAGAGGAGTTTCTTGAGATGCACTGAACATGAGCACTCTATGACTGAGATCCTGCTGCTGTCTGGGCCGCCACTCATTACCTGAGTTGCTTATGAACAGCTTCAACTCCCCGAAAGCTTCCTTTAATCACACCTAAACAGGAAACAGCCTGTAGGTAGGAGGACACGTCCCTCAGGTACAGAGCAGTAGAGGTGACACTGTACTGCCCATACTGGTAACTAGGTCATACCCTACAGCATAATTTTCCTTTGTCTTCTGGCATTTATTCTTCAGCTGATGGCCTTGCACTGATTTCCAGCCCTCAGGCTTCCAGGAGTTGATCAGTTGTGATTTCCTGTTCAGGACAAGCCACTTGCAGCAACACCTTGGTCCCATAAAGATTGTTGAATGTCTGTCAATGGTGCCTGGCACAGCACTGGGTACTGGCTGCTCCAGGAAGTGACAGGGACTGAGCCGTGACCTTGCCACCACCTCCTGCATTATCCTCACCTATTTCCCACTCCAATCTCCCACTGGAACAGCCAACATGGCCAGTGGATCAGTGCAAGGAGGAACATGAGGCCCCAAGCTCCAGCCCCAAACCAACACTAATGTTCTGTCAGCTGATTATGGCAGGACTGACTGTTACCTAGTCAACAGAGACAACTGCTGAAGAGGAAGAGAATTCCCAGAGGCCTGAGTTACAAACATCCCTTCCACTGGTTCCTTACAAGAGGCAAAACCCCAGAGGGGATTTGCAGCCAGCGTGCCAACAAAGAGGAGCCCGGAGGTCTAGGCTGCAGCCCCTCTGGAAGGTGGCACACAAAAAGGAGGGGAAGAGCTCCTCACCTGAGGGAGCAATCTCCTCTGGGGCAAGTGTGAGGGCACGCAGGCAAAGAAGAAGAGGAGAGGAGACTCTCCATATGGATTCCACACTGAGGTTTACTGATGGGAAGGGACAACCACGAAGAGCCGAATTTTTGACAGGGTTCAGGGACAGGCAGGGGGTGGGGGGGAAGGGATTACAGCCAATGAGATAAGGGCAAGTAGGCGAGGTTACCAGTGAGGGAACCAATGGGAATAACATAGGAGGGATTTGGGGAAGGAACCAGTAGGGGTGTGGAGTACTACAGAACGTTCTAGAGCTTATACATATTAACTAAGGGAAATGAATATACATAAACACAAAACTGGGAGGGGAAAACATGAACCAAGCGTAGGGAAACATGTAAATCGTAGAACTGGGGGATTGTGGGCTCTCACCCTAACTAAGAGGGAGGCATTTAACTTTGGGGCCTGACAACCACGGTCTGTTATCAGTGTTGTCCTCAGAGGCCAGGGGGGTTGCAGCCCCTTGCAGTGCCACACCCCACCTCAGATCACAGCAGCTTCTGCCTGTCTGGTAAAGAGCCCAGATTGTACAGACAAGCCTGAACTTCACTTTTTCTGCCCCTCCAGACACCGGGGAATAGCTGCCCTGGCTTAGGAAAGGTATTCAATACCTTCAGCTCCTTAAAAAGAGCTCAGAGTAATCAAAAGCATTGCCCACAAGGGGCTTCAGTTAAACCTTCTTTTTAACCTACTTTACTGTAAACAGAATAATTCTTTGCTCCAGGTAACTGACCTTAGGACTGATTTTATCCTATTAACACTGAAGTGTGTTGCCTGCAAGCAACGTCTGCCAACACTCTATCCACTTAAAAACCCAAAAATGCCACTAGGGAATGGGAAATTCTCTCCTTCCATTTAGCTTTCCAATGTGATCCCAAGGTGATCTTTGGAAAAGAACTGTAAGCACTACATTTTTGAAGGACACTTTGTTGCTGTATCACTGATCCAAGATCCCTTCAGTAGGTTCGTTTTTTGTGAAATTAGAGAAGAGAATAACTGACCACCAAAGCAATCTGGAGTTGAAGAGGGTGGAAGAGGCAGCAACTTCTGGCCTGACAGGAGCATAGGACGTTTTGCATCATCAGGAGTGTATCAATCACGTTACTTTTATTGTAAAGTTTCAGAGATGGGTAAGGATAATAACCCCTCATATTCTGCTCTTAGATAAACCTAACACTGGGGGCCAGGCTGAACACCAAACCTGTGAGAAATGGCCACCACTGTGACAGCTCTTTAAGTGGAATACACAGAGATACCAGAACTAAGTGTGGGGGAAAAAAATGACAAAGGCAAGCTTGTTTGGCTGGAATGCTGCCATGTATTTAAGGAAACCAGAACTGCCAACACCTGGCAGCTTTGCTCATTCACAGAAGAGGTCTTAGCTCAGAGTTACTATTGACAACTTGCCACCTAACTTCACCTGAACGTCCATTGTGGTCCCTTGTCCCTGTACCTTTCTGCAGCACACAACCACTGTAAGCTGAGCAAACAACTACCTAGAGTGACTACACAACTCACTAAGGTTCGGTTACAAACTGAAGTTCGGTAACAGCCGTGTCACCACTCCTTCCTGTTCTCCCAGGATCAGCTCCTGCCCGGAGAGAGAACCCTGGAAACAGACCTGAATGCAGAGTTACACGTGCAACCTGGAGCTACAGCTGCACCCAGGCAAGACTGCCTGGCTTCAACTCAAGGCATTTTATCCTGTACTATTTTCTTACCTTAACATGCCCTCTCTCTGGATCATAGCTGGCCAGGTTTTAGGAATGATGCATTTTAGGAATATGAATATGTTTCACAATAATCTCATATTTCAAAACACTGAGCACTTTTGGCCCTGTCCCCCCTCCTGGATGCTGTGCTGGCAGTAAGGCTTGGACAAACTAGGAAGCAGCCTCCATGCCTCAGTGTGAAAGGGAGGTGAGCATAAAAAGCAGTTAACTCCACAGCCTTCCCACAGTGCCAGTTCCGTGACCACAGCCATGCCAGGATCAGGGCTAAGTTCTGCTACCTAAGTCTAAACCATCCCTTCAAAGTACAACAGGCAGTTCAAATGGTCAAATGCCAGCTTGGGAGGAAGGAGTGGCTTACTGGAACAGGGCATGCTGAAAGTCTGTAACATCCTGATGAACAAACCCATCGGCATTAATCAGCAGCACAGTGAGTGGGGTATGACTGTGTGAACATGGCGGCGGTGACTCCGGATTTACCATCTTCCACTAACTCAGCCTCCTCCACCTTGATCTCTGCAGCAGCTGGAACCTCTTCTCCCACCTGGATCTCTCCAGGGAGGTGCACAGGGCCTTCTGCCTGTACCCCCACATAGGTGGGAGTGCTGTACTTCATGAGAACAGTCTTGAACTGCACCAGGGGCGCGTTGGTGCGGACTCCCATGGGGTCGAAGTGGGTTCGGCTCACACGGTATCCAGCCTCCGACAGATAGTTCAGGAACTTATTTAACCTGGGAAGAAATGCAGCAAAACCAAACCCCTGCGTTTAGAACAGACTTGGTGCTGACAGGGCTGACTCAGTACAATCTGAGAGTCAGCGTCAGACCAGGCTGGAGGGTGAACCCACACTTACTTTGGCATGTTCATGCCCTTGATGCTGTGCCGGTGGATGTTGTAATAGAACGGGGGGTGCTCGGCACTGTGCTCGGCTCGCTGCCGCTTCGCCGCGCTGCGCAGCACCTCCTCGCTTTTCCTCTTCCCTGCATCACAACGAGGCCACAGAAACCACTCAGTACTCAGGGGCACCCCAAAAATGCCAGCAAAGCCTCAGACAGCATGCACGAAAACAAAGCCACAGAGCAACTTCAGCTGTGTGCCTGCTTTTGTAAGCTGGTGTTTGCAGAGGTAAAATCTGGCCTGAATTTAATCAACAGGCCATTTTCAGTAGTAAGAAGTAAATTAAAGTGGCCTTCATGGAATATTTGGCATTCTGCTTTTACCAATAAATATGATTCTGGATAAAGATGAAATAAAACCAGTATTGGGTGGGAAAACACTCCTGAGTGCAATATTGTTAAATATAAAACAAGCTACACCTAAATGCTCCACTTACCATGTACCAAGTAGGATTCTGCAGAAGTATTTGGTGTTTTAATATATACGCCACACTCTTCTAGAATACAATTAAAAGGCAAAATTATTTCTACCATAAAGTGGCAAAATGCTTTAATTACACAGAAGGAAATAATTCAATTATTCAATAATGCATTCACCTCTAGGGATACACTGCTGTTAATTAAGTTATCACAGATCAGCATCTCTAAAAATCACCACAAAGCCAGTCTGTGTGAACAGGCTGCCTGTTTTCTTACCTTGTTTGTTCTCATCACCAGGACTGTGGGTAGAAAAATGTTTGAGAGTTGTGCACTCTGCTTCACAAACTAATGTCTTCAAAAGTGGCTGAGCTTCATCCAAGCCGTACTGCACAGCCCCCAGCAGCATCCTCCTGAGGAATCCAGTGTTGAAGAGCGCTCCTGACCTATGAAATGCAAGAGAAGTCAAAAGTTAAGGCTTCTGAGTGAAAGCTGCTCCAGAATTCTCTTGTCCAAATTGATTAGCAATTATGTTACACTGAAATGATTTTTTTTTCAATGACAGCAACACTGGTCATGTTTAAAAAAAACAAAAGTCAAGATCTCAAGAACAGTCATTTTATTTCTGCCCTAAGATGTTGAGAAAGTCATTCAACCCCCACAAGAAAGGTACTGTTGATTGCCAACCATTTTTAATACTGATCTGAAATGGCTAAAAGACTTTAAAAATATTTATTCTTGTTTCTACAAATATTAATTAACAAGCAGTATAGTATTTATTACCATCAGCACATATAATGATTTATTTAATAAATTCTCCACAAGTATGGAGTAACAAGAGTTAATATTTGAGGAATAGAGGAACACAGAGGCAGGTTCTCCTGTGCAGGACATATTCCGTAAGTGCACTGAATGTGAAATTTAAAATGTGTTACTACTTATTAACTGGTTTGAACGAAAGGAAAAACTGAATACCCCACTAAATTCAAATCCACACTCAGTTTCCTGAACTGCTCCTGATTGCTGTACCTCCTTCTGTAGTGCTAAAATAGAAGTTGTTATGGTATAAACAGATGAGCTTCAGAGCTCCTGGACCCAGAGTGACCCTCCCAATGTGTCCTGTGATGTGGACTTACCAGAGTGGACCAAGAAGCACTGCTGTCTTCCCAGGCATGCTGCCGTGGCAGTCACAGGGCAGCTGCTGGTAAGGGTTTTCTGCAGCAGAAAAACAGCATTTAAATTTATTGAAAATAGCCAGCCATGCCTGTGTTACTGCAGAGACAAGAGATGCAGTGGGAGCTCACTTCAGTGAGGTATTTGGAAGGGCAACAGCAGAAGTGTGACACCATTTGCACTTCTGCCAAGCAGTTCATGGCAAGATTTATTGATTGATGACTTGATCTTTAATCAGTATAAAAACACAGAAGAAAAAAAAAGCAACAGAACTTCTCGATGTTTCTTTCGAGTAACAAGGAAAATATTTGCCTTCCTACCCTTACATAAGCAGCTGTCCAGGTTAACAGTAAGTACCAACAAAAAAATCTGAAACATCAGCCAGTTACATCTGCAAAACACAGTCCACCTACGAGTCTTGTAAGCCCTGTGCAATTAAGGCATTAAGCAAAATTCATTTACTAATTAAGATCTCTACCATAACACTGTACTCAGCTACTCATTCCCATCCTTAAAACTTTTATTTGATTTTTAACAACTTTTAATACCAGGCTCATTGTGTGCTCGTGTACCTGACTCTGAGCAGGGCAAAGACACCATGAGTTGGCAGTGAGCTATCCAAGAGCCTCTAACTTGGAAGCAAGGTTTTAGGGTTTATATTCATTCAAACCACCATCTTCAGGAGTGCAATTTTTGTCTCTTGCCTCTGCTAAGGGGCGTGTGGAGACAGCCCAGTAACAACAGCACAGGAAAGCCAGACTGCTCAGTCCACTGCATTTTAAGGAACTGAACTGAACAGCAGAAAAGCAATCTGACACCAAAAGCTATCAAGCTGCTGCTCTCTGGAGGAATCCAATGGTATCAAAGGCTACCCCACTCCTAGGGCTTTTCCTGAAGTGGCAGACCCATGGACATACCAGGCATCCTGGCAGCTCCAGCAGCTCCAGCTGGCTGGGAGGATGTCCTGTGTAGAAACAAATCTCAGAATGGTTTGGGTTGGAAGGGACCTTAAAGCTCATCCAGCGCCACCCCCTGCCATGGGCAGGGACACCTTCCACTAGCCCAGGCTGCTCCAAGCCCCATCCAACCTGGCCTTGGACACCTCCAGGAATCCAGGGGCAGCCACAACCTGAGCAATCTGTGCCACAAATCCAGTCCATTTACAAGAAAATCCATGCAGACAACTGATCTAGCCCAAGGCCATGAAGCACAGTGCCCTCTCTACCTCACACAAACTACTCATTGTTACATACAAGGGAATTGTTACTAATGGGATGTAAATATAAACAAGGCACAGAACAGAGAGACAAAATGCAAAAGAAAAGCCGTTTACCTTCCACCATATTGCCCTCTTTCTGGAAAACCCTCTCTTCACACCACTGGCAGTGGATGAGGTATCGGACCTTCTTTGCCGAGTCATCCGCAGGGGTCGGGCCCCGTAAAACTCTGACCACCACCAGAACAAAGTGTTCCAGAGCTACTGCCAGCAGCACTTCAATGCCTTTGTTACAGCGAGCTGCAGCTCTGGGGGGAGAAACACACACAAAACCCAAAATGTACAGAATTCACACGGTTCTTGAGTTCATCCACTTCCTACAGAGAGGTACTGAAGATTTGAGAGATCAGGAGGAAGTCTTCTTCCTGAAGTGCCTCATTTTGTGTCCTTCCTGATAGGCCAAGCAAATCTAATTTTACTTCCTTTTATCACAGCTAGAAATACTGGTCTGCCACCTGCAGCATCACACGTGCAGGGAGAGGACAAGGGAAATCTACACATGTTCAGGTCAGCATTTGTGCTCTGGCATTCTCAAAACTTGGTGATTTCATTTCCTCCTCATCTTTTCCAAGCAGTGGTCCCATCCTCTTGCCTGTACCTTTTTTCTCCCACTAGGTTTTCTGTGTTCATTTATTTCACAGACTGAGTTTACTGAGAGTATCCACATGCAAATAATTAATTTCACAAGTCAGTAATCACATCCATCTTTTGAACCTCAAGTATGAGGATCTGCGGTGAACATCAAGTTCCATTGAAGCAAGTCTAACTGAAATGCTTAGCTAGAAGCCATTCAAGCAGTTTAATTTGTATTTATAAAGTCTCATGGAGCTCTAAAATGGCAAAATTGATAGAGAAATAGAAGAGTTCGCAAGTCTGGGTATTCTTTTTTTTCATGTCACCATTCCCCCCCTCCCCCCACTGATGCATTTTTACCTCACCCAGTCACTAATTATTTCTAATAATTACCTAATAATTTTTTACCCTAATTGGAGCTGGTTTAGCAGTACCTTGTCACAGCAGCAATTACAGTCCTGGCTGCCAGCTCCTTGTAGTACTCTGTTCTGACAATATTGCAGCCATAGTGACGCAGGGCCACATGTTGAGCCTTGGCATACAGGGAGCTGATGTCTGTGGATGTCAACGACACAATCCCAAGGTTCCTCACATTTCTAAAGGCAGAGTCCAGGTAATTCACAGAAGTTCCAAAGGGGTCCAAATGGCTGAAAAGAAAGGAAGTACCACTGAGTGTCCATAAATGCTCCAGAGTCTAGCTTTACACTGAGGAAAACACTGTTTTATAACCTTCACCTATGATCACACTTAAAACAGAGAGAAGGAACAGGACTAAAACTACCAGCACTGCTTAGATCTGGATGTTAATCATTTACAATACAAAAAAATCCCATCCCTTATTCTGATGTCTGTATAGGGTTTGAATGTATGCATCTATATACCCAATCTGGAAGAATCAGCCTGCTTTAATTCAAAGTTAATATGCTGCAGAGTAGATAAAAACAAGAGATGCAATAAACAGCAGGCAAAGGTATGAATTTTAAACTAAAAGAAGTTTTAAAATAACCCAAAACTGATTCGGTATTTCCCTTCAGCAAACAGACAATGAAGTTATAAAAAACCCCAGCCTGTCTTAAATTTTTTATGTATATTTATAATCCATTCTGGATGTCAGAAAGACCAGTATTTTTCCAGCACTTTCTAAAACATTTAAGACTAAAGTTCTGTCCCCACACCATTTCTGGGACAACAAAATTACATTTCAAGTGACTGCCAGTTGATTCTTTTATCATTCCAATTTCTCCGTATAATCATATCCTGGGGAAGTGGGGTGGGGTGTGTCATTACCACACCAGAAAATTTTGACAGAAACATAAACACTTACATAAAATCAAATGATCTCAAATGCATGATAACATTGGCATCCATTTTTGTCACCTCAATGGTGTCACTATTTTCTTCTCCATCTCCCACAGTTTCATCATTGTCTTCTTCCTTAATGTTCAGTTTCACCTTCATTTTGTTTAAATGACAATTCTCCTTAATCATTGTCACAGAATTTTCATTACAATCATTAATTGTAACTTTCACAGAACTTCTGAGGTGCTTTGCCCACTGCAATCCCATGATACCTGAGGAAAAACAGAATTCATGAACATTAAGACAACTGATTTTAAGAAGACCCCCAAACTTTAATATTATTTACAGCCTTTTTAAAAGCCTTAATACAGCTTTGGACAGCTGGTTTTTTGTACAGAAGCTCATGACTCCCTGCCTAAGGAAGAAAAGTATTGTGTACCTCATGTTATTTTTGAGTATATGATGTCAGTTATAAATTTCTGCAGCTTCCTCCTATAGGATATTAAGTAAAATATTAAAGAAATGGACTTTACCAGTGGCACCAAAAGCATCCAAACATTCAATGGGTTTGCGCTCCCCAGCAAGCACAGCCAGTGCACAGAATATCAACTGCCTGGAAGATAAAAAAGAATGGCCACAGTCTGTAAGTTGAGAGAACATTTTTACTTCATTTTCCGTATTTATTTCCCTTTAACACAACACGAATATTTTCAGTAAATTCCACCTTTTACAGGGAAGAACTGTAAATCAAAAACCTCAGCTATGCTGAAAAGTTGAATTCTGCAGCAGCATATTCTTAAGGTAAAATCTACTACTTACAGAAAAATACTTAATTGCTTCAGAAATGACAGTATTTCACATATAGCATTCTTTGGTATAAATATTATTTGTCAAGAAGAGTTTTCTGATGAGAAACTCCTTTCTCCTGCCCTCTGAACAGAAGTTTTGCAGGGTTGTTTTTCAGAACACATATTTTTCACTACAAACTCCCCACCCCTCTGGTGCATCCTCCCACTCCCTGCTCTCTCACCTGTTGAGTTTCATTTTAGGATTAAAATAGGAATCTGTTTTCTGGGGCGTGGAGTGGTTGGGAAGAACCTGCACATCTGTGGCTGACTCTTTCACCACTTCGTAAGACGACTTGGGAGCACGAACTGAAACAAGTCATTGAGGTGGAAGGAAGGAATCAGTGAGAACTGAAATTAATATTAACACATTTGGTAAATTACACTGAAAAACTGCTCCCATAAAGCAAGAAGTCTGGGTTATGCTGCAATCCAGCCAGCACATGGACCAGTTAACAAGGATGAGGGGGGAAGCAGGCAACAATTTATCTTCTAATCTCAAAAGTGGCAGATAAGGATCACGCTCTACCACAATTTTCTTCTAATAAAACATCAAATTTGTTTCTCAGCTGGGCTCTTATGTATCCCCTCCAGTTTAAGAAAGCCAGCCCCCATGCCCGAGGCTTAGCACATTTGTTTTGCATGTTTAAACATAATACATTGCTAGTTAATTAAAACCCTGTTAACATAGTCCTGAATGTGTATCCATGAACTGCAAAAATAATTGATCTAATCTAAGTTATCAAACAGCCCCATGAGATGTGTATAAACAGCACAAGTACATGGACAATTCCAGCACCTGAGTTCTATGTAAACGAAGTTTCTGTGTAAACCTGAATTTCTGTGGAAAAACAAGCTTTCAGATCTGACAGCTGTAAACACAGGCTGCCATTCCTCTGAGCAATTCATCCCCAGTCTAAAATGTACCTAGGAACAACCAGGAAAAATTTGTATCAACTGGGTATCTTCTAGTGCTCACCCTGCCTCTCTCAGGGCTTTCAAACGCACACATGGGTGTATCTGCTCCACCTTCAGGGCCCCCAAGAGCTGCCAAGTGCCTACAGAGCACAAAACCTCCGGATTTCTCCTCTCTCTTATGAGGAAAAACTGCCTCATGCATTTTGTTAAAAAATGCTAAAGGGGCCATTCTTTACTCACAGCTCTGAAGGGAAGCACACAGAGATCAATGTATTTCGCAACACAAACTCTACAGAGATGTGGAATATGGTACTACTATCACTTTTCAGACATGCAAACTGCATGTTTGATGCCCAGGCATCAAACTACTGGCATTCCATTATTTAAAATGCTTTTAACCTAATTTAAGCAAGTTTAGAAATCTAAGTCTCATTCTGGAGAAAGTCAGGTAGGGTTGTAATTCTGGATAAAAAGCAAAGGATTTTTACATTGCAGAAAGATGTACTTCAGACTTTTTGTTCTGTGGATGCCACATACCTCAATCTTTTGGACACACACACAAGCTGGTACTTACAACATTAAGGGTGAGGGGAGTACTAGTTATCAATAAGAACACAGGAACTGGTCAATGCAAACCTAAAACACAACTCTGCTACACCTCTGATGAAACAAAAGTCCTGAAATACTAAGGGCAGATTTGTCATTAGAAAAGCTAACTCTGTTTCTGAATTTTTCCCATGTCTCCCACCCCTTATCACAGTTACTGCACGTGGTACATGACAGAAGAAGACTGGATGTTTCCTGTCAGTCAGAGCCCACCTGTGATAAACCTTGACTCAGTCTCTCCTTTATTCACGTGGCGATTGATGTGACCTATCATGTCAGTTCTTCGTATGATAGTCGCCGAGCAGATGATACAGTGGTAATGAGCTCCCATCTTTGCCAATGTCTGTCAAATAGAGTCTTTTACGTAGTTTCAGAATACATAAAACACGGTCAAAGTAGAACTGAACACAGGGAGATGAGAAGTCATCTGTCAGTTACATCTAGAGCACTCGAAATATCTGGAATCTACAGCCAGAGCTGATCTAGGCAGCTGCCCCCCCACAACAAGAGAGGTACAACCACATTCAGCTACCCAAGGGTTCTATCACACACCCCGGACTAACAAGCTTTTGGCATCACACGCAGAGGAGCAAGATGTATTTGGTGACTAAGCAGATCTCAAAAGTTCCCCTCAGTCACCCAGTTCCCCCACTTTGTACAGTAACAAGAATTTCTGTGGTTCAGCATTTTTACCTGGTCTCCAACAAGGTTGGGTTTTACTGGCCGACAGGATAAGTGACAGATGCACATTCTGTACCCTGGAAAACAAATCCCATTCCAGAACTGTAAATGAATGGCCTGGCTGCGGCCTGCACCACGTGCTCTCACTTCAGATTTCACAAGACAGCAATAAGAAAACATCACCAATTACCTGGTACATTCTCTCTTCACAGGGTAATTTATCAGCCAATTATACATTTTAAATTTTAAAATGCACAGAATCTACAATTTCCTAAAATAAGTCTCTCAGCATCCTACAAAGCTACACCAAGTCTCCAGTTCAAGAGTACTTGTGAGTCTTTCACAAAAATATTGTTACCTGGCTAAAAGACTTGTGTGAGGACTCCTATAAAACACACATTCCAGTTAAAGGAAACCAAAATGAGATACCTGATACTCCAGTTGGAACATTTATAGTCTAACTTTATCTTCCCCATCCTCTAAACAGTCACTTTATTTCCCAAAAACCCGTACACTTGGATTTTTAAAAAAACACACTGGTTTCTTTTTCCTCCTAAACTTCTTGCAGGGATTTTAATGCATCTTATAAGCATATCACAGAGTTTATTAAAAAACAATTAAAGCTACTAAATACTGATACTACATAAATACTTCAAATGTTTATCGGAACCCATGGAATCTTTATGATGCACCAAAATTGACCACGTGTGTGTCTGATTATTATTAATATATAACTAAAACTTTTATTGAAGCAGTTGTCATTACACACACATTTAATTTTATGGTAATTTTCATGACATGCCAAGGAATTGTTGGTGTTTTTCTAAAGAGAGAATGCACAATTGTAACTATTTTGGCTGGAGAAGAATACAGTTATTTCACATTTACATTTTACATCTCACCTCAAAATTCATTCTGTCAAAATATGGTTCTAATTCAGAGCTGGTAACCAAATGCTTAAATCAAGAGGAATTTCGAAAGATGAAACACAGAACATGCCTACAATTTCTTCTAGTATTTACTATTCAAACGCAATTGCTATTACCTTCAAATTCAACAGAAACTTTCCAGTGCAAATTCTGCAGGTGACGATGGAGTTTGTGGCTATAGCAAGCTTTGAATTTCTCCTCAGGACACAACGGACAAGGTTTCTTTTCATCTGAAAATACAATTAAAACCTATGAGAAACATGAAATGCAGTTACCACTCGTGTTAGCTGAGATGCAGGCCAAGATAAAAAAGGCTGAAGGTAAAATCGACATGAGTTAGCGATTAAATCCTCAGGGAACATTCATTTGTTTCATGTACAAACTTAAAATTAATGGGTTGCCTCTTTCTGCTCCATAGAATGTAGACCAAAATTACCACAGCTTTAAAAATCATTAACTTCTACCTTTGGGTTTTGGTTTCTAGTATTTTTTACTCCAGCAAACATGTGGCTAATGAAACTTCTGAAAAGTACTGAGGAACAACAGAACTTTACCGATGACATGCAGAGACTTGAAATGTTAAAAAAAAAAAAAAAAACAGCAAACCAAAACCCGCACAAATTAGGAGGTTAGAAAAAGACTTTGTTGTTCCAACTCCTGGATTTTCTGGATAAAACAAACAGCTGATATCTCTTTAAGCTGCAAAAAAAGACAATATACCCTGTATCAAATAATTTTGAAAAATATAAAATAAAAAATTCTTGAAAATCCTGCATGTGAGACACAAAAAGCAAAGGCAAGGTTGTGTAACAAAGGTCTTGAAGCCCTTGAAGTACTTAAATAAAAACTAGCTGAATATCAAACAACCTCTCAGGCAGAATTTAGCAGAATAAGAGAATAAATCATAAAGCCCTTTTTTTACAAAACCTCTAGTCTTTAAATATCCTAAATATATGTAGTGTGTTAAAGATAAAATCTAAAGGAAAATGTAACATGAAGATCTGCGTTCTGCAACACTGCTGCGGAAAACTCACCTTCTCTCAGGTCAGCCAGTTTCTCTAGATCAGCAAGGTGTCTCTGAATTGAAATATGTTTGTCTAAAAAAAATCCCAGAAATATTTAGAAGTTGGACATTCTTAGTTTAAAAGCTGCTTTTAGTTTACTGCTACTTTTCTATGCATCATTTCAAATCTAGCACTGTTAGGGAATTACTGTAGTAACAACTGGAATGCTTGTTTTTGTCCTTTTACTTCCATGGCAGCAGGA
>NW_008238434.1:956563-959821 GCF_000691975.1 Corvus brachyrhynchos
GCAGGAATGACTGCAAAAATTATCCCCAGAATGGCTGTTTAATAAGATCCATATATTTTCATAGATTCCTACTTCTTTTTAATACTGACACACAAACTTTCTCAGATTGGAAAGGCCCTCATTCGAAAAAAACCAGCTGAAAAGATCAAGTCACATTCCCTTTACACCTGGTTTTACTGCTCAGCATTGTTAGTGAATGCAAATCATACAAGAAAGCAGTACAAAAACATCCTATGAACTGACTGGCAAAACTAAATATTAACTAAAAGTGGACCAAATTTAAGAACAATTATTCACTATGGAGCCAGGATACATTAAGTTCTACCATTATTTTTTTCTTTCCCCTAGTAAACAGTTTAACCTTCAAATCTACCACCTGATTTTTCAACTTATCAGTCAGAATTTGCCAAGACCAAAAAATTTAGGTTCAAATCTGCTTTACTGATTCCAGCACACAGTACATCCCACTTCACTGTAACACAGACTCTGTAGCACCTTTAACCTTTACAGTGTTTTTACAGGATTAATCTTCAGGTTTTCTTATGCAAGACAAAGCAACTGATCCACGTGCTCAGGATACAGAGGTGAGTTTTAAAATGAGATTTCACACATTCCCTTTACCTTTTCTCCCTACTTCTACCCTTCCTCAAGAACATGACACAAATATTAAGCGTTTATTAGCAAACCTCTTGGATAATCAGATGATACATCCAAAATGTTGCTATCAGATTCCCTTGGGCGTTCTTCCTCCGCTCCTTTTTCTTCAACTTCCAATTCTGACTCAGTAATTTTCACATCCAGGTTGTTGCTTTTCAGTTTTTCAGAGACCACCACACCATCTTAAAACCAAACAAAAACCCAGTGAAAGTGCTGTTGATGAAATTGAACTGTACAAACATGTTCATTTGTTTCCAATAATCCAGTGCTGACTACAAGCGTGAAGGAAGAAAAACAAATTATGTAGGAGAATAGTATGAGATGAATTATCACTCCAATCATCCTTGGAAACCACTATGGAATAATGCCATCCTGGACAGCTGAAATGAATATTCACGTATCAGTATCAGATTACACATTATTTTAATATTTATTTTAATAAAATAACATTTACATGTTATTTTCTGGCAGGATGCAGTGAAGCAAGGCAAAGCAGGCAAGGAGGAACTCCAAATTCTCCTGACAATTTTCTATTGGCTAGGAAAATTTAGAACAGTTCATGATTCAACCAATATGAAAGAAGAAGGGACTAAGGCAGGAATTTGCTATCAGCAGAGGCAGTGATGAGGTTAAGTGCTGGCGCCATCAGCATTTGCAAATGAATGACTTCCTGGGGCAGTTCCAGATGAGCCTGGTGAAGAATTTCAAGCACTTAAAGAGGTTGAGAGATGGGGCAATAAAATGATGAGAATAGTCAAGTGCCCAAGTCAAACCCGGGGAAAACAACTAAAGAGGAAGAAATCCCCAGAAGATGTGGTCCAACCCCTCTCCAAGGGACATTAGGAAGCACTAGGAAAGGATTCAGGAAGCCACGTGTATCTATCAATACTGCCCTGCTCCCAGCAAGATTCCAAGGGACAGGGTGGGACTAGGGAAGTTTCAACCACGGGTAACAAGAAATAACAAAGCCCTGACATCGATTTGCAACTACTGAGAAGCAACAGAGCAGGCCAAGGATGGGACAGACAAGAAGTGCAGAGAGAGCACAAAAGGCAACCACGTGCTGTCTATCCTAACACAGAAACTGGGATGCACCACCTGGAGAAAATACGGAGCTACAAACTGGTTTGTATCGGAAGTTATTTTTAGAGGATCCAGGAATGTATGGCTGCTCTCTGGATGGGGCATGGAGCCGCCTGGGATAGTAGAAGGTGTTCCTGCCTATGGCAGGGGGTGGAACGGGATGGACTTTAAGATCCCTTCCAACCAAAGCCATTCAATGATTCTCTGATTTTGCTGGTCTTCCCTGCCCACCTACTCCTGACCAGAACTTAAGACAGGCTGGAAAGATCTTACAGCAGTTCTTCAGATTCTCCTGGGCTACTTTTTTTGTTTTCTTTTAAACATCGCTGTTGGATACAAATATCTGTTATTATGAAAATAAAACAGAAAGAGGAAATGGAAGGAATACCTCAAGACAGGGTCTCAAGAAACTGAAGGAACAGAAGCACAGAGTAAAACTTCTACCTACCTTACAATGTATCAGGAGGTGCATTGCCTTTGCAGAGATTGTTGCTGTGTTTCTCACAGACCTGTTTCAAGCTGACAACTCACCTAAGAAAGACTTGCATGGAGCCTAGTGCTCCATTAAAATGTTGTAAGATTCCTAGTGATAGTTTCTACATGCTTTATTAATATAGAAAGAAAACGAGTAAGTAAAAAGACGTTTGGTAAGAAATCCCTAATAGCTATTGGTTAGCTGCGAGAAAAGTGGAAACAGTTATAAAAATGCGGTTAGAGCACAGCAGTGACAAAAAACCAGCAGAGCTGGACAGACTGCATCTTCAGAGCACGTGAAGAGATAAAAATGGTTGAAAATTATAATTCGCATATATGTAAAAAACCAGTTAATATGTAAATGCACATGGAGAGAGGTAAACTTTCACACTGAATGATGAAGAAAAGCAGGTTCCTACCGAACCGAGACCTCAGGATATTTTAAATGCCCACCAGGAATCACTGATTACACACAAACAGAATAACGCTTCAGAGAGCCTAAAGTATACTTAACGGGAAAAAGAATTAATTAGAAGAGTCAGTTCACTCGACCTGTAAGGCTGTGGCAGCAAGGGCTCACTTGGGGGGGCTGGAAATTCAGCAAAACCAGTTTACAGAATCCCAAGAGCGGGTCAGGTCTGAAGGACCACGGTGGTCCAACCTCCCTGCTTCAGCAGGGTTATCCTTGAGCACATGGCGCAAACACGTTTTGGTTTAAAATACTGCGCACACACCGCACCCCGGGCTCCTCACAGGACCCCACGGAATAACAAATAACCAAAGACGGAGTATCGTTAGCTTTGGGGGAGAAAGAAGCGCCAGGAGCGCGGGTTCGAGCGGCGCGAGGCTCCGCGGGAACACGTGTGGTCCCGCACCGCGCCGGGAAAACGGGAGAGCGGGGAGCCTGCGCCTCCCAGAGCTCCGCGGCCCAGGTGGGAAGCGGCCCCGGGGTGTGAATTCAAACCTGCCCGGGGTGTAAATTCAAACCCGCCCAGGGTCCGCATGGCGCCCGCCCGCCCTCAGCCCTGGCACGGAGGGCCCGGC
>NW_008238434.1:960131-984131 GCF_000691975.1 Corvus brachyrhynchos
GCTATGCTGGCAGCGCCCTGGGCTCTCCCCTTGGAGGGAGTGAGGGAAGAGGCTGCCGCCCCTCAGCCCTCCGTGGAGAGGCTCCCTCAGAGCCCGGTGCTGCCCGCGCCTCAGGGCGGAGCCACTCCCGGGCTCCCCTGCTTGGGATCTGGGGAATCGCCTCGGGAGCTCCGGGTGAAGCCTTCCACAGCTCTCCTGAACTTCCTGTTGGTGTGTGCTGGTTTGTGTGGAGGGTGGCGGAGCTGCTGCGGGATGTCACTGTAATTCCTCCGTCCTCGGGAGGGAGCGAATGCGACAGTCACATAGTCGGGACTGCCTTCAAGAGACACAGCTTCAGTTGGGTTGGAAAAGCCCTCCAAGCCCATCGAGTCCAAGCTATGCCCGATCCCCACCCTGTCGCCAGCTCAGAGCACTGAATGCCGCGTCCAGGCCTTCCTTGGAGACCGTCACGGATGGGGACTCCAACTCCTCCCTGGGCAGCCCCTTCCAATGTTCGATGGTCTTAAAACTTGGTTATACGACTCAGTGTTAAAGGATGCTTGTTTCTGTTTGTTTGCTGGTACAAAATAAGTGTCTCTAGGGAGGTGTAGTCGCTGTGCTTTCTACTCAGGCGTTCCCTTAGATGTGAGTAATTAACCCTGTTGAGATCTGCTGTGGCTCTGTAATGAGAAAACAAAAGAAGATTATTAAAGTATTTTTCTCTATGCAGTTAAAATTTATTTTTATCTCATCTGGACCTAAAAACTTGACACAAGTAATAAAGACAGCACACTTTTTGTCGTAGGATTTGAAGATGTCTAAAAAGAAGCTGAAGAAACTAGCTGGAAAGGAAGACTGTTTGGATGGCCAGGATGACAAAGTAGGAGCAGAAATATTACTACTTTTATTATCTTAATTCAGTCTCCTAAATTCAAGAAAACATGAATTGTTTAGTGGCCTTGTGGTAGAAGGATGAATCCGATTTAAAGACAGGGTCATAAAGAGCAGCAGGAGGGTTGAGTTGGTCAGATAATTAATGATGTTTTTCTCCAGAGGCTGTGAGTAGTGTGCGAATCAGAAAATAGGAGACTTTTTTTATTTTAGCATATCTTTCTCTTTGAGGAAAGTTGGGTTTAATACTGGTACTGAAACCAGTGCTGTTTTCTTGGACTGTTCTGTATCTTGGACCATATATCTTAATTTTCTGATTAACCACAAGTTGTCCTTCACAGCATTTTGGTGAGCAACTCTCAAATATTTCCTTCTAGCCACTGAGACATAAATTAATGACCAAAATTCTCAGCATATTCTAGTACATCGTTGTGTCTAGTGAGTCAGTCTTCACTGAATCACTTGTAAAATGCAGGTACTACAGGAGTTGTCATCTTTCTGGTCACACATGTGGGTAGCTTCCTATTATTTTTTATTGTTTATGTCCACTTGTGACAAGGTGTTTTCTCTCAGAAGTGCAATACATAGTTGATAAAGCAGTAGTTTAATAAATCCACACTTAAATTTGCTAGATTTTTTTTCCACTGGATTTTGCAGAGAATATATATATAAAGTAAGAGAGCTTTTACCTGTGTTCTCAAAATTTTTTTGCAAGTGTTAATAAATTAGCATGATATTATGGCCTTATAAACTGAATTATTCGTGTTAGATGCTTTTTGATCATAGAGAAAATGTTGTTCAAAGTCAAATATTTATAACTATTTTTTCTTCCTCTGAATTCCTTACTATTATTCAATTTTTCTTTTCAAATTGACTTATCCTAAGGTGCTTTATTGTTTGTTTTTATTTTACTTCTGTAAGTAAGGGTAAACACTTGGCTTAAAATCTCATACTGTAGCTTATTTCCATTGCTAATGCTTCTACCAGTTTGAAGAATACAGCTTTAACAGCAAAAAGATAAGGAAACCTCTAATAGTAGCAAGTGCCCTCCAGTGTGATCCCAGTATGGGTGGGAGGTGTCTTATACCCCAAACTGATAGTGTTGGGAGAAGAGGAACAGTAAGAAAGTTTGCTTGTGATGACTAAATTAAGTGAAAATTTTCAAGAAAAGGAGAAGATAGGTTGAAAAGAAATATTAAAAATGTCATGGAAACTCATGGTTGTTGGGGAATAGGCCTTGAAGAGAGAAATGATTAACTGAGCAGCTGGAAATGGGTTTGTTACCACCAGAAGTTGTCCCAGCAGCATCATGAGCTCCACCTACCCCAAGGGAGCTCCTTCACTGCCTTCCAGCTGGTGGGGACAGCAGGGAGGTGGATGTGACCCCGGGGGGAGCCTTTGGAATTGTCTGTCCTTCTGCTTTTTCTGTTGCATTGCAGCTCCAGAACCAACCACAGGCAGAAGTTCTCAAAACTGCCTTAATTTAGGACTCCCCTGGTTTCTGCAAGCCTCTGATTTTTGCATTAAGTGCTCTCTAGTGTGGAAGTAAACCAGCTAAGGCCTCTCTAGGTAGGAAGAATCTCTGCTGCAGTGACCTAATGGCCTCATGGAGTCAGCATACCCCCGTTATTGAAGGAGTGAATTATTTGTGAAAGGATGAACTGTCTGAAGCTTCCTTATCCAAAATAATCCATATGTTACTGTTCTCTGTTGTAACTTCCTACACCCTGCTGTGGTTTTGGGAAAACTGAGTCGTCTAATGTGAGGTGTATAAAAAGTACCTGCCTGTGGGACACATGGTTTTACCTGAGTGCCTGTGAATTGATCATGGTAGGAATATTACTATCTCGGATCTGTAGTTGTCAGTGTTGTAGTGGGCCGTGTTGAATCATTTTGTAAGCATTAAAGTGCTCCATGATTAAATCATGAAGTGCTGCTAAACCCTTTGCACCCTTATCTTTGCATGCACATCCTTGGCACCCTTTGACAGTGTTTCTCTAAGGAGCCAAACCACTCAGTTGTGACACTGTCTTACAAAGGTCTTTTTTTTAATTGCAGTTTCCTCTGTAAGCCTCTGAATTTTTTTTTTTCTTTCAGAACTCTGAAGACACAAGATCTTACAAGCACACTGTGAAAGGAGAAACAGAACTTCAGAGGTAAATTCTCAATCTGTCATTAAATAGAACTACTTAAAAGTATAACAATTATAGACCCTTTAATGCTGAACTGAAGACTATTTTCAACCTGTTTACCAAATAAAATACAGTGTTTTTACTGGTCTTTCTTTGGATATTTTAAACCTAGTGTACAGTCAATATAATTACTGAGTATTTTCTCTGCTCTTATAAGAAAGTTTCCTAAAAATTTTTCACATAATTCACAATTTCTGTAGAATGCTACTATATTCCCATCCATTGTTCCCTTTCCAAGTTCTCCAGTCAGTGCAGGATAAACAGTTTGAAAGCTGTGTGTGTTTTGGCACTGTGTGACCAAGCTGACCTTTTAGGATGACGCACCTCCTTTATCACTGAACTGCTGTTAAAACTTATCTGTGTGATAAGAAGAAGCTCGACTGTGTAGGGTGTCTCTCAAACCAACAGTAAGTGCAGAAAAAGCTTTTTCTCCATTTTCTTAAAGCTAAAGTGGCTGTACAGTGGAGAAAGGTAAATCAAATAAATGCTATATCAAACTATTTTGAAGGACAGATGTTGCTCCAAGTCATGTTTAAGAGCATCATGCTCAAAATGCTTAGCTCTAACTGTCTAAATCAAATGCAGGTGCCTTTTTTGTTGCTCTTTTCCATTAACTGAGCTAAATTACATTACTTCCTTCATGTTTCTGTAGGTCCAAACCAGAGAAAGATGGACAAGAGAAGAAGCGACACCGAAGTTCTAGTGTTTCCCACAGTGCTGATGGAAGATCCCAGGAAAAATCTCCAAACAGAAGCAAAACCCTGGATGGTTCTTCAATTCAAACTGAAAAGCAAAAGAAAATAGTGATCCAGTTTAAAGCCAAAGAAATCAAACATGGCAAAACCACCCGCACTCCTGATGTGGTGACTGCCAGCAAGGAAAGAAGTCGCTCTGATGGAACAGAAGGGAAAAGGCTCTGGCACAGCTTTGAACTTCAGAGGGACAAGGCACTGAAGAAAAAGAGAGAGAAAGCTGAACTCTGCAAACTCAAGCTAAAAGTAGAACAAACTATGTTAGAAAAGTTTAAGTCCTCTGTGTATGAGGTACCACATAAAAAGGCAGAGGGCTCAAAAAAGCGGAGTGAAGATGTCAGAATTCCCAAAAAGCCACCTGACAGCTATGCAGGGACTGGGCATGGTGATAAACCTGCCACAAAGGAGCCAAGAGCATTATCTAGCTTCTGGGAGGAAGAGGAGGAAGAAGAATATAAGGACTTTGCTGTGAAGAAGAGGCACATGAGTAAACACAGATCATCACACTCCTCATCAGAAACTCTGCCACGATGGGACTCTTGGAAGCGCAGAAAACATGGTGCTGGTTCTCCTAAAGCTCCTGGGCACTCAGGGACTAAAGAAGGGGACTTGGAAGCCACAGCACTGTGCTTTAAGCAGGTAATGAGAACCCAGTTCTTTATGTAGGTGTTTCAGGCTGGTTTCTCAATGGCAGACAGATTTATACCAGCAGACTGTCTTACAGAATCCAGCCAGGTTTCATAGCTAACTAGGTGGATTTTTCTGATCCCAATGTAAACCTTGTTACCATCTTCCTCAGCTAAATGTTAAACAGATCAGAAGAGTAAAGGTCTTGTATGTTGGGATTGTGTCACACATGCTTCCACAGCTTTGCTTTGCTGCTGGGGGTGTGGAATACTTCACTTCAGGTATAAATCAGCTGATTTTTTGTTTTGAGCTGATACGGTTATTTCATTCTTTGAATGAATAAACTGAACCAATGAAAACTTGCTGCCAGACAGAGCATTGCTGGCAGAGTGATGCCAGGAGACCTTGGGGTGGATCTGGGACTAAATTGGTATGTGTGCTGCAGAACTTCCCTTTTATGTGTGACGGGTTTGTTTCTAAGCTTAGGTTGAGGTGCAGAGCCAAACACAAGCCGGATCTTGAGCACGGGGCTTTTTTGCTGTTGTTCTTGTGTAAATCCCCAGCATCTTTGGAGATTCCAGTTTGTGTTACGGTGGTGTGAGCATTTGTGTGTATGCAAAGAGAGTTATTATGTGCAAAGCCAGGGGGTCATTGAGGTTGGAAGGCGCCTCTGGAGATCATCCAGTCCAGCCCCCTTGCTCAAGCAGGGTCAGCCAGACCTGGTTGCCCAGAACAAAGGATGGAGACTCCACAACCTCTCGGGCAGCCTGGTCAAGCGCCTTCAATGTGCAAAAGTGAGAGGTTAATGTTCAGATGGAATTTGCTGTGTAATTCACAGTTATTTATTTAAAAGAAAGCCATGCATCTAAGCCCCATTGAAATTATACTGTAGATGCTAATAACTGTGGTTTATGTTCCCTATTCACTTGGGAATACCCAGTGTTCTCTAAAAAGCCTTCTAAGATATGTGTTGTACTTCTGTTCCTGCTTGTTTCTAGAATGTTGAGGTCCCGTGCACGTCTGACTCCTACCAGGGAGGTGAGGTCAGAAAGCTTGTGCCTGTCCCAAAGGTGAGTGAGGAACTTGTTTAACACTGTAGGGCTGTATTTCAAAACGCCTGATGTGGGGATCTCTTGTTCCTCAGTATTCCTTGGTATTTTGTGGTGTTGGTAGGGTTTTTTTAATTATTCCTACAGAGCTCTGAAGACTTTCCACCCCTTCAAGACAGTCAGAACGCAGAAACAGACCAAGAGGTTGGTAATGCTTTCATTTAACACTTCTGAGTTGTCTTAAGAGACCAAGGGCACCAAGGCTGTGTAACTGGAGAATTTCATGACCTTTCCTAGTATTTGGCATTGTTGACTCATGATCCACACTCCAGAAATGTAGAGCATTTATTTAAAAAACTAAGCAAACTTGCTAAAGTGCTGCTAATCAGGAGCTGTCTGAGATAACGAGTGTCTTTCTGTTACCATGTACAACAAAGGGGCCTTCATAGTTGCTCACATGCTCCAGCTGTCTAATTTTCCATCCTCTTAACTTTTTTGTTGGAAGAGAAACATTTTTTTTTAAGAAGTGCCTGTTAGGAAACTTGCAGTTTGTGTAACAAAAAATGCAACAAAGTTTTGGAATACCAGGTAGAAAGGTCATAAATCTTTCTAGGCCGTATTTTGGATGTCTTTAGTGGAGCATATGCAGAAGTTCTCATGGCTTTACATTTCCTGTGCAGACTTAAAATTTTTCGGACATCATTTTGAGGCAGTTTTAACAGCATTAATGCAAAGGTATCTTTTTGGGGAAGAATCATTAAGTGATTCCTTCCAATGGATTGCACACATGCACATTTTCTTGCTGTAGATGCAGATAGTTGAAGACTTGCACGTTGCTCGTGTGGAGAAGAGGATGGCCTTGTCTGTAGTACAGACCTGTGGAGAACTTACAAGCATGGAGATAGATCTTCCAGAACAGGATTTAAATATTTCTGCTGGTATGCCATGATTGGATCTGCTTTGCTCTCTAGATGCAACCAGTAATTACAGTTACTGATGGTCTGAGTAGGGAGCACACAACTGATTATTGTTGCTGTTTTCTCTTTTTTTCTCTTCTTTTCTCTTCTTTTCCCCTAGGGGCTTTTAGTTCTGGTTTGAGCATCCTAGTGGTGATTGACACAAATATAATGATTAGTCACCTTGAGTTTGTGAGATCCCTGAAATCTGAGGATATACCAGGTATGGGAATATGTTCTGATGAGTAAGACATTGTAAGAAGAACAGATGCTGTAAGAGCTTCAGGCTGCCTGAAGGAAACCAAGCCTGCATTCCTTAAAAAGGGCAGCAGGTTTCATGCAGAGGCAGAAGGCTCACACTTGAGAGCCTGGTTCTGTGAACCCAAACAAGCTGCATCCTAGGAAAACCTCAGCTGTGGAAGCAAAACCTACTGTGCTTATAATAAGACCATGTACCTGCAGAGAATCATGGCAGATATTCCCAGGAAAATGCTTGAATTCCTAGACGTAAATAAGTTTTAACCCTTTCTAAGAACATAATTTGAGCATTTAACCCATTACTAGTGATAACTCTTATTTTCTAGTCTCCTTTTATCATTTATTTTTCTAGAAAGAGAATTTAAAGTGTGTTGAGGAGTCAGTCAGTGCTTTGTTTCTGTCTTGGTAAAGGTGACAGAACTGAGCAATTTCTCAGAAATTCAGAATGAGACCCTGGATTTAATATCTGGCTCTAATATGCTGGGAAGCTGTTGGTTATTTGATGTTTGCTGGGTTAGGATCATGCATGTCAGTTCTTGGTAAGCATATCTGGAATCTATCAGAATGCTTAGGGTGCTTTGATGCTTTCAGCTAAGGAATACACTTATTCCAGCCACCTGGAAAATACCTGTCCTAAGGGCCTGAGTGATTTTCAGGAGTGTGTCAGACTGTATTTCTCCTCCCAGGTTAGGAATGCTGTTGTCTTATGTACACTGAGATGCCTTTTTTAGAATACTGCAACTCCCAGTTTATGGTCCTGCACCAGACCCACCATGCTGGTGATTGCTAGCCTATTTATTACAAAACAGATGGTTATTAATAAATTGTTTCAAAATTCTGTTCTCGTAATGTGAATGAGAAAGAAAATGGTTGAAGTATTTGTCATGGGTGGACCAACAGAACAGTCATTAAACTTCTGATTTATCCTGTATTTCATATAAAAGCTTTAAAGTTCAGCCCATACTTACCTACAAATAAAACCATGGTCCAGTATCCACACTTCCTGTTCCTGGTTCAGGAGTGCTGGCTGGCAATGAACACGAGCTTTTTTCGCTGCTTGTTTTGGCACAGTGACTGCTCTGGTCACTCAGGTGCGTGCAGCCTGGTATTCCAGCTGCTGTGTCACCTTGCTGCAACATCTTACAGCGAGTCTGTGCCAAGATAATTGCTGCAAATATGTGTTACAATGTTGTCAGTGCATTCTGCTGATTAAAATGTGTCTCCCTCTTGTTTGCCTCATGTCACTTTTCCATGTAATCAGTGTAGTGCCAGATTGAGGTTAGATTAGAAAGAGGGAACTCAGCCTTTTTTGGTTCTTTTTCGAATGCTAGATTCTCTCGAGCAAGGAATATGAGAACTATTGGCAATAAGTTGTGAACTTGAATAAATATGATGCTTGTATTGAAAGTTCTCTGTAGCAGTTTGTGTTACTTCTGCAAATACCTTTGTTTATTGGTGGTGGTTTTTTTCCTTCCAGGAGTTGATAGACTTGCATTAATAATTCCCTGGGTCGTCCTACAAGAGCTGGACAACTTGAAGAAGGGGAAAATGTTGCAGCATGTTCGGGACAAAGCCATCCCTGCAGTGCAGTTTATCTACAAGTGTCTCAAGAACCAGGATTCCAAACTGTGGGGGCAATCCATGCAGCTGGCTTCTCAAAAAATGTGTAATACATGTGCAATCCATTTGTGCTGGGTACTTCATCCTTGCACTTCACCTACCGGCAACCTTAGAATTCTGAGTTTAACGGAGACTTCACTCTGCAGTTTGCTAATTAAAATGAGCTAATGTCTTACAGCAGCTTTCAGAGTGTATCTAGGCTGTGGTGTGCAAATGCCTTATTAGTGCTAGTGCTGTGTTCACTATCTGTTGTTTTATCAGTTGTTTCTTACTTTCACCTTGAACTTGTCTCCTTTTGTGGGGAGTATTAAACGTACAAAGAGCACCATGAGTGCAGGGAGGTGTTTGTGAGGCTGAGTTGTACCCACATCCTTCAGCTGTGTCTGCACTGCCTTTGCAGATGGGCTGAGCGACGAGAACAACGATGACCGCGTCCTGCAGTGCTGCCTGCAGTACCAGAACCTCTTCCCACAAGCTCTTGTCGTCCTCTGCACGTGAGTTCCTGGGTGCCTTTAGCTCTCCTGCCACACTGCTTTCAAATCAGGCCTTAAAGAAAGAGCAGTTTCTGAAGTAAGCTCTTGGAAGGGCAATCACCCTCTTGAAAGCTAGAGTAGAAGGATATAATAAACCACTAAAATTGGAGATGGAATCACCTTCATGAACTTGAGGCCTGAAATAAAATTCAGCTTACTCAATATTCAATTTTAAAACTTGTTAAAGCATAGGTTTCTCAGATTTTATTCTGGTTTCTCATAAAAAATACTACTGAAGTTACAAAATAGGAAAAAATACGTGAATTAGTGATTGAGATCCAGTTAGAGACTTCATCCCTGTTTCCAGCCAGGCAAGCAGAAGCAAACGGGGTTAATCTTAGAAAGAGGGAACCTGGAGATGGATTTGCTGCTCTTCCTGTTTGTGAAGATAACAGCTGACCTCTGAGTATTGATTCTGAGTTTGATACGAGCAGGTGAAGCCAGTTTGAAGGACTAATACTCCTTGGCTCTACTTGCTCTGGTCTTGGCTAGAACCAGTTCCTGCATAGTTCAATGAGTGGGGTTAAAAGTCTGGGCACCATTTGGTTTTTTCAAGTTGACACAGGTGGCTGCTGAAAATGCCACTTCAGTCACAGTATTCATAGGGTAGTGATGGTGGTTTTACATTTCACTGATCAAAGAACAGAAGGTGACTTCAGAACTGCTTTTCATCCAAAAAATCCCTTTATCCTCTACCAGTATAAGCAATGGGAATTTTTGAGAAAGTACTGGGATGCAATTTTGTCCTGGATTTTTAAAGTAGTTCTGCTGGAGCAGGACCTCAGAATGGCATCTGGGATAATGATTTGGCCAGTAGAATAGTACTAAAGGGTCTCAACAAGGAGAACTAACTGTAGCCATCAAATAAGATATTACTGTCTCAGAATTATTGCCTGGTTTGCTTTCTGAGATCATAGCAACTAAGCATCACTCCTGTAGTAATTATAGCTATTGTTTTCTGAGAGCAAACCTAGACCGTGAAACACTTTTCAGGATGTTTCTCATTTTTACTTAATTCTCCGGTTTGATTTTTTGAACTGCTTCTAATTGCTTGAGAAAGAAAACTTTGTCTATATAGCGAAGTTCACAAAGTAAGTTTTCCAAATACAAGTTTTTTCAGTGTGCTGCTTTTATTCCTTTTTTGACAACAATTAATTCTCTTCTAGGGATGATAAAAATTTGTGTAGTAAAGCCATTGTGAGTGAGGTGAAGGCATTCTGCAAAGCTGATCTGGTCACTGCTCTGCAGAATGTGAATGCAAACAGGCCCCTGAACTGTGAGGAGCTGCAGCAGCCAAAGCAGGGTGAGTCTGTGGAATATGCTGGTTTGTGAGTGTGTAAGAATCAGTGGGGCAAAGGGAGAACAGTTCCTACTATACCTTCAGTTTTCCTATGCTTTGAATCCTTAGGAATGTTTTTTGTTTGGGGAAGGTTTTTTCAAGGGTTTCCTGAAAGTTTGAGACTTTAATTAAACCATCTGTCTCAGAGTTCTAGGAAATTCAAATATGATGTGGTTCTATTTTATAGAAAAAACACTGTATGAATTTTCTGTGTTTAGAGTAATTTAAAAGGTGTCCTGAACTTTTTGGGACGGAAAGAGGTTTTTTCATTTGTCCAAAGGTATAGCTTACAGAACTCAGAAGTGATCATCTTGTGCTTGCTGGTAACCCTGCTGGCTGTATATGATCTAAATTATTTAAGGAAAAAGAAATGTCTAGTAAGATCACTAATGAGTAATACTCTGGAGAAATTAACCTTCTTGGTTAGTAGCTCTTAATTAAAAATACACACAGTACAAGTGGGTATAACTAGAAATACTTGAAACCTAATTAGGTATAGCCCATCTGCTTTATAAACTGAAGTGCAGTCTGTCTTTATAGACACAAGTTCTTCGTGCACCATCAACATGACTTAGATATAAACCCAGTTTCAATGAATACCTTTTGTGTCGTTGGTTTGACAGATACAGAATTTGGGAAAACAAGAGGCGATGCTGGTTTTACTGCACAATTCCCAAATGTGCTTCCAGACCTCGAAAGGAACTTAGGAGAAGCTTTGTCTTCTATTTTGGAGACTGAAATGAAACTTGCATTTGGAAACCTGTGGATGGAGGTGGTTTCTTACATCAACTTGCTTGATATTTTGATTATTGAGAGGTTTGAATGTCCTTAGTATTTTATTGCTATTAATACCTGTGCCAAGCCAAACCCAAGTCATCCAGGTCCCTGATATAACAGTTCACTGACAGGGAGCAGCTCAATGTTCACTTCTAATATTTCATTTTATAGCAAGATTATCCTGTTTGACCAGTAGTGTGCAACATGTGCAGTATTTTAATAGAATTTTAATGACACGGTAACAGGGGTGCTGATTTCTCAGTGTGAAGTTTCAGGATTCTTTTTATTAGTGGCATTAAAATTCTATTTCAGCTTCTCTAGTCAATTAAATCCCCACCCTGTAAATACATCCTTCAAGAAATCATTCCATCATGTTCTGTATAATATTGAGGCATTTGTTGCAGGCATTTTTTCCCCACCAGAACAGCTGTGGATAAAACTGTTCACAGCTAAATTGATTCCAGTGCAGATACAGAATGACAAGGGTACTAATGAGAACCTCTAAACATTCTTGCAAAAGTATTGTTTGCAGAAGATAAATACCCATGTACAAGGCACTTTCAAATTGTTCATGCTTTACTTTAGATTCCATTTCATAGCTTCTACCAGCTGGGAGGCTGTTAGAAGTTTAAATTTATTGCAGATAAGCCTCTGTGGCTTGACAAATCCCCCAAATCGTGGGGTGACTGTTGTTTCCCAAACTGCCCTGATTAGCTGCTAAGCTTTTAATCACTTCTTGATTCACTTAGTTAATTTCTTTTAACATCTCTTGAAATACTGGTTTCGCTTGATAGTAGTTAATTTCAGGTTTTTTGCAATAGACATAATTTACTTCATGTATAAATAGTCACAGTGTTTATTTTTACTTTGTAACTGTACTAGAAAATCAAAGGCATATTTATTGTTGGTCTTTTTGTTCTTGTTACTGTTGGCTTTTGTGCACAAGTAACTCATTAGATCAGTTTTGAGATAAATCGAAAGTATTATTTTTGAGGAATGGGGAACCAAAAATTATGAGACTGACTGTGCATTCCTTCTGAATGAGCATCACTGTTTAACCCATGATGCTGCTGGATCAAATCTTTATTAATAGATTAAACTTGTTAAATCTGGATGTGGTCTTATTTCTGAGGAATCACTGAAATTCTCCTTCAGCAGTCACAAATCATCACATTCTTGAAGAATAGAGCAGTTGTGGAATGTATAGGAGTATGTCTAAATGAAAACCAGCCTTTGAATTTATTACATACTCTCTTCCAGATCCTGTATCTGAAGCCACCATGGACCTTAGCAAACCTGCTGAAGTGTTATAAAAAACACTGGATGGCTGTTTTTGGTTATGTGGTGCCAAGGAGTTTACTTTCAACCATTGAATGTCTTTCTAAACACCTTTGTGCAGGTAACTGTCCCTGAGAACATTAATTGTAAACTTGTAAAAAGCCTCCCTGTTCTGGTTTGAGTTACAGAACTGACTGTGTGTATTAATGGTCACCAAAGTCTCTGAATTATTTTTAAAAAGCAGATAATCCTTTTCCCTCCTTTGCCCCCATGTTACGTGTGACCAAATGATCTGCATTTGCCAAATAAATTAGGGAGGAGCAAAGGATATTGAATGTGGTACGTGAGGGCAGGGAGGTTTGTTTTAAAAAGAAGCCAACAAAAAAAGACCCACAAACCATCCATTTGTTTAAAGATGTCTTTGAGCACTTGATTTTGACAGACAGACTGGTGAACTCCCCCAGAGGGTTTCCAGGCTCCTCAGGGAATGGTCCCGGCCCCAAGGCTGCCAGAGCTCCAGGAGCATTGGGACACCGCTCCCAGGGATGCACAGGGTGGGATTGTTGGGGTGTCTGTGCAGGGCCAGGGGCTGGATCCATGATCCTGGTGGGTCTTTTCCCACTCAGGATATCCTGTGATTTCATGGTTTTACCTCTCTGGGATATTGCTGTTCTGCAGAATTATTTTAGATATGCCAGTTGATCCTCATGCAAGATCCCAGGATAAATTTGGAAGGCTTGGTTAAGGAGTGAGCAGTCTCATGCATGTTTCTCTGAGATTGTTGTACCTGATGCTTCTGAACCATTTTCCTAGGCTTTTCACGTGCTTCTGTTAATCCAGGTATTTGAGTATTAAATTTGCATGCCAAGACTGATAGCTCCTAACATTTCTTTTTTCTCTCTCTCACATTAATGTCTAAACATCAGATAAACCATTTGACTCCTCAACAGTGCGTATCCTGCTCCAGGAATCCAAAAAATTGCTCCATGCTTTCAGCACCAGGTCAGACTACAACGGTGTCCTGCCCCAAGCTTATGCTGAAGTGACAAAGCTGTGTGAGACTCTAGGGGAGGTAAGGGCAGCTTTGGTGTTTGTCCACCTCACCCCATCCTCGAGTTGTTCCACATTCCAAACCTGGCTTAGATTTCTTAATTATTCCCATCATTTCCACTGATTACTCCAGGTAATGTTGCTGGGGTGTTTTTTAGATGGAGAGACCCTGACTTTAACTTTTATTTTCATGCAGTGAATATCTGCTGATACATTTTTTCCCTAATGTAAATGTGTTAGTATTGGAAAGGTGACTGAAAATCATTATTTTGTCTTAGTTTTTTCTATTGCATTGTAGCTGATGTGCCTTAGAGATGAAACTTGCTGTTTCACCTTCTGACATGGGTCCCATACTGCTGTTCTTAGGTGTGTTATTTCAGCTTTCATTGTCTTGGTAGCTGAAGACGGGACTCCCTTGTATCATGTGGTTTGTGATGGTTACTGGGGATTGTCCTGACACCTTTTGTGTTCTCAGAAGTTGATCTTCACTCACAGCTCAGCTCTGAGTTGCTGTGGAGGAAATTTCATCTGTCTTCGTTATGGTTACTGTCAATTCTGTATGTAATGGCATAAAAACTGGAGTCATGAGCATGGATGAAATTCTTGGATTTATGGGAAAGAAGCTAGGTCAGAACAGCTGTAAAGAGTTCCTAGTGTCTTTGGAAAAGGCTGAAGGGGAAAGGAGGAAGGTCAGGAGTTGACCTGTGCTGGGACCTCTGTGCGATGCAGTCAGCCCTGAACCTGACATTCTGCTGCCAAAAGAATCAGGCTCTGTCTGAAAACTTGTCAGGAAGGAATTCCTCCCTGTGAGGGTGCTGAGGCCTTGGCACAGGTTGCCCAGAGAAGCTGTGGCTGCCCCTGGATCCCTGGAAGTGTCCAAGGCCAGGCTGGATGGGGCTTGGAGCAACCTGGGCTAGGGGAAGGTGTCCCTGCCCACAGCAGGGGGTGGCACAGGATGGGCTTTAAGATCCCTTCCAGCCCCAACCATCGAGAAAGGCTTTGGATGCAGAGACTGTAACCAAGGTAACTCAGAGAGTTCAGTCTTGATTTCTTGAGCATTGCTTAAAAAAAATCTGTAGAAGTGTGTAGATTCTGGTTTTCTGAAGCTAGGAACCAAATACATTGATTATTTGTTTGCTGAACTGTTTTATAAGGTGAGGGCAGACAGTGAGCAGGATTTATCAGAAGACATCATGGTTCTTTCAGAAAATGCTGCATGTGAAAAAATGGAAGCCACGACACCCAATCTGCAAAGCACTGAGGAAAAAGAGCTACATCCCAGCTTTCATGCAGCTCAGGAAAACAGGCACCAGGAAATCTGGTCTGTCCTGGAAGGTGTTTGGAACACCATGAACTTGTACAGGTACAGCTTGCTAAAGGGGCTCAGAACTAACACATAACCTTAGATAACTTTCAAACAAGCACACTTTAGAAACAGTGCTTTTTACCCTGTTATTAATCTAAATTGACCCCAAAAAAGAATATCACACAGAATTTGGGAGTATGCACATTGTTATGTCAGTCTGCTGCTCTTTTTCTGCGCAGCAGCTGAAATAAGTTGCCCTGAAAAATAGAGTTGAAAACTCCACAAGTCTGGGACATCCATGAAAATTTTATATTTATCCATAAAATAGCATCTGAGATCTTAATTTTCCTGTGGTTATTTTCTTTCCAGACCCAGTGGAGGTCATCCAGCTTATGCAAAATTCTGTACCCTATTTTAAAACTTGAAAATCAATTGGAAATAGAAAACATTTTGTTGTTAAGCAAAATCCTACACTTTACAAAATGCAGAATCTAGTGTATTTCCTTTTTCATGTAAACTCAAGAATTGCATGGAATTAACTCCTCTTCCATCTAGATGTTTTACCATTGCTTTTATTTTGGTTATTTTTGAAAAATCTGCTGGAAACTCACTGGGATGCCATATCTTTTGATAAAATCAGAATAGGTACTGTGTTTTTTCTTTGTTTTCTTAGTCTGGAATCTCTTCCGAGGAGGGGCTCTGAGCCAGCCAAGCACAAAGGAACTCCATTTCTGGTGGTCTGTGAGGACTCAGCTAATCAGCAGTGATAACTCCATTTCTGCACTGCCATGTATTCTGAGACTGTTTTAGATAGTGTGATTTATATTTTACCTTTTTGTTTTAATAGACAAAATACAAACACACAACACACACTGAGTTTCTCTGAATTCTGATCTTTTTTATTAACTGCTTTTCTGTCTCTTCTTTATTTTTTTTGAATTTCAGTATTGAGCTATTCCAGAAGCTGGACCCCAGTGCAGTGACCATGGCTGCCAAGGCCTCGTTTGAAGAGGCTTTTTTGGGCCTGCAGAAGCTGTTGGCAGCTGTGAAGGACATCCGTGAGGGCATTGGCAGGTGAGCACTGCAGCTGGGCATAAAATGTGCAACAGGCACCTGAAGTCACAAAAATTTGAAATATTTCAGCACCAAACCACTCTTTATTCTGTGTGCTTAGTGACATGACTTGCAGTAAAAATCCTGCTGTCAAGGCTACCTTGAACTATTTCTTGGTAGCAAAAGATCATGAAAATGTTGCAGACATGGAGATCTCTTGTAGGGAATTTTTTTTTATGTCTGGGATTTGTTTGCCAGTGTTTGACCAGTGAGTTGCCTCTGCTCAGGTGTAACTGGAGCTATTAATGATTGATGGTTATGATTAATACATCAGTTCTGATGGCAGGAACTTTGAATAATTCAGGGCATTTGTGTTTCAACTGTGAGGCCCGCTCGGATGGGGGCAAAGTTCCAGTAGAGTGAAGGATATAAAGTTTTGGGGCTTTGCTGTTCCCAGTTCTAGAGTGTTCTTCATGACAGCCATGACGACGACAATCAGCTGGATTCTCTCTTTAGGCAGGATAATGTTCCCTCTGTCTTCATAGAATCACAGAATCCCAGAATGGTTTGGGTTGGAGAGGACCTTAAAGCCCAGCCAGTGCCAACCCCTGCCATGGGCAGGGACACCTTCCACTGTCCCAGGTTGCTCCAAGCCCTGTCCAGCCTGGCCTTGGGCACTTCCAGGGATCCAGGGGCAGCCACAGCTTCTCTGGGCAACCTGTGCCAGGGCCTCCCCACCCTCCCAGGGAACAATTCTTTCCCAGTATCCCATCTAACTCTGCCCTCTGGCAGGGGGAGCCCCATCCCTCCGCCCTTTTTCATACAGCACAAAAAATTGGAAGTTTCAGGAAGAATAAGGAATCTCCTGTGTAGACTCGGCTTAGTCTTTTTTTCATGGCAGTGAAATAGAGATCCATTCAAAGAATTGCAGTCTTTCTTTCAAAGATTAATGATCAAAATATTATAAAATTAGAAGCAGAAAAATATGGGTAGAAATGTGAGCTTGAGCAGCTGAGTGCTGATGGATTCAATTTATTGCTGGTGGGTTTTTTCCCTCTAAGGAAATTGTTTCAATAAAGCAGGTTACTGCTAAACTTTGCTGTCTTCATTCCAGTCCTAACGTTTTTGCAACAGATCCTGTGGTATCAGTTTATAGATGTGGTGGGTGACATTTAATGGGAATATGGAATATTCAGGATGGTTATTTTTGTGTTGCAGAGGTGTTTCATTAAAAACTGCTGGTTTTCTTCATATAGGAGAGCTCTGTAAAAATAAGAAATCCTGAAATGCACAGGCTGACTGTTGGAATGGAGTAGTTTTCCTGGACACTTTGGAAATGCCTGCTCTGATGTGCAGGTTTGCAGTAGGTGGCATTGTGGAGCAGGAGATGGGGAGAATTTGCACCACGCTTTCGCTGCTTTGGCCTTGAGTGGAGGGATTTAAGGGAGTTTGAGACTTCTGAGGAACTTTTCCCAAGAGTCAGGAGCCAGGTTGATGTCTCATTGCAGTTTTATGAATATTTCAGAGTATCAAAGCAAAAATTCAGAAGTTTTCATAGAATCAGAATGGCTGGGGTTGGAAGGGACCTTAAAGCTCATGTTGTTCCACCCCCTGCCATGGGCAGGGACACCTCACTTTCATTTTGCTCTAAAACTGACCTTGCAGTGTATTTATTTTTCGTGATTTTTGAAAAAATATCTTTCAGTGACTTTATCTAATGTCATGAGTGCAGAAAAGGAGGCACTGGAGAAAAAATAGTGAGGAAGTTCTGTCTTGAATATTTGGAGGTAACACAGCTTTAGTGATCAAACACAACTGGTTCTGTGGTACCTTCTGGTCCCTGCTGTTCAGAACAAAGAAGAGAGAAAACATCTTGTGAAAGTTTGGAAGCTTTACCAATAAATCGTATTGAAAGTTCAACTGCATTAAAAGTTTGGATTTTCAGATTGTTAAAAGCAATCAGAAAACATGATGATACTTTTTGAGATAAATGTAGTGATACCCTTAATCATAAAAAAAATACTGCACCAGTGGCACTACCCCAGCTATTCAGGCTTGATGGCCAGAACATGTTAATGACAAATAAAGATGTGGAAAAGAAAAAAAAAAGCTGTTTCATTGAAGATGTCTCAGTACCAGCTTTTGACACCTTACCCTGTCCTGGTAGCTTTTGTCGCACCATGCAGGTTTTTCATTTTATCTTGGCTTTTTCCTCTAGCAGCATTGGTAGCAGAGTGGTGTTTATATTGCACAATTTTGTGTGCTAGAGATGGGTTACAGCCTTCAGCTCTGGAATTAAGAATAATCATTATGGTTAGCATATTCTAACTATATTACTACTGGTAATGAGCGAGAGTTGTTAAACCTCTGAAATTCAAGCATCCAGTAAAATTGTGAACCCATGACATGATTTTAAATAATTTTGGATTGAAGTTTTCTGAGTGTTCTCGCTGGTGGTTTATATTTGTATTTGGGTTGGGTATTATTTGGAACCAGTTAATTGGGGCACCTCATGTAAGGTCTCTTAAATGAACTCTTTAAAATAAAATAGGGGTTTAGATGAGCTGACGTTTGCCCTCAGCTGAATAGAACTTGTGATTCCAAGCTTTTATATGCACTCCTAAAGAACTGGACATTGTCTTCATGTTTCCTGCCAAGTTTCTTTTAGATAAGAAATCCTTGTTCATAGAAAAGAAAGAAAATTTAGTCTTTGGTGAATTGATACAGTTATTTCTAGTTGGATTTTTTTCTTTTCATCTGTTGGCTAAGAAAGAATTTTTTTGTTCATATGCCACCTTTAAAATCACTAACAGTTTATAGCATATACACTTAGATACAGGCCTCCTAAATATTTGTACTAATATGCTGTCACCTGTAAAAATATTTGTCTGTTACTGACTGCATAAGGAGCCTGAATTCTGCTTTTCTAATCTTTTATCTAAATGGAATTTCTCTCACACTCCCAGTGGTTTGGAAAAATGCGGGTTAGTCAAGGGCTTCATAAACATTTGTAAATTAAAAGTGTAATTTCTTAAGATTTTAGTAGTGCAGGAGAGCATTACCATATCAGAACTGATCCCTGAATCGAAATAATTTAAAAACAATTCTGCAGTTTTACTAATTTTAGTACAGAATTCCACAGATGTAGAGAAATTGTGCCCTTTTTATTTTTTCAGCTGGTCACTGGAGGAATTGAGATTTCTTTTCCTTGGTGTCTCATTAGAGAATTTTCTTCATTCCCTCAGGCTCCTGTGGCAGTTAATATTTTCTGCCATAAAGTTCCAATAAAGTCTCTAGATGAAGAGCTCTGCCTTTGATCTTGCTCTGCACACAGTCTCCTTCTGGAAGTAAAATGGAGATTAGCTTTCAGTTCAAAATATCAGACATTCCAATCACTACTTGTTGGATCTTTATGGTTTTATGCATTTAGGTGAAACCTGAAACTGAACTTATCTGCAGCCTTCTCTGCTGCCAGGCCCAAATTTGTCCTTTACCCACTGAAATGTTCTGTTGTGTCCATTTTATTGACAACTCTACGAAATAAAGCTCAGCTAGAGCTGGAACTGGGCAGTGCTCCCCAAGGGGCAGGGCAGAGGTGGTGCTGTGCAGCTGCTCACACTGTGGTGCCTTCAGAGCACTCTGAAAAGCAGAAGGGTTTCAAACACGGGGTTGTAAAAGACACGGTGCCTTGAGCCTGTAAAGCTAGAGGTGCCAGCAGGGGGTAACAGCTGAGACACTTCCACAGCAACGGAAATCACGAGCTTGGCTTCGGTGCAGGGAGAAGTCCCCTGAATTTCCCAGCTGGCTGCTGTGGAAGCAACCCTGGCCTATGTTGGTGGCTGTAACTCCACTGGAGCCCCTCGGTGCAGTGCAGTGAGGAATTGGTAATGAGCCACAGGGAACTTCGGTGTTTCCATTTCCCATCTCCTTTGCTTCCTTGAAGTTCGGTGTTTCCTTTTCCCATCTCCTTTGCTTCCTTGATATTCGGGCTGTGAGGTTAAAAGGGGCTGTTAATGCATGAGGCTGCGTTTTCTCCCATCAGATCCCAGCCTTTTAGATGGAGCCCTGGATTTGTTAACTGATTAGTGCTCTGTGCCAGCCCTGCCAGCCTGAGCAGTGACAGAGGGACAGCTGAGTGGGACAGGCCTTGGGGGCAGAACTTCCCCAGGGTGTGACACGGGATTCCACACCATCCCACCAGACCTCCCTTGTCCCTGCCCTCATGGGGTCTTGGAGCAGCTGGAAGGCTGAGCTGCTTTCACTGCCATTTGGGTTGTGGGTTGGGCTTTTTCACTTCTGTTTGATAAGTTCATTTTCTGGTTCTTTCCAAATAGGCTTTGTTTTCTCCCAGATCTTCTCTGTGCACAAGTGAGGAACCACATCCTGAGCTATTTCCTATCCATTTCTGTTTATTATTGTATCTTACACCTTGTGTTTGGCATCAGATGAGTGACAGAATGGGAGATAAAGAAATGTTGGGAGTGGTTTGGGAAGCTCTTGAGATAAAATCACCAAGTCTGACTGTCTCCTTTCTCCCTCCTGCCCCCAGGACAGCATTTAACCTCCGACTGGTGGCAGGTATCCACAGTCATTTCTCGGGTCTTTCCATGACATTATCTTCTCTACCTTACATGCTCAGTATTTCCAGAAAACTGTGTAGAATCACACTGGAGTTCTTAGGCTGAAGCTCAAGTACAGAATGGGGGGTGTTGTAGTGTGGTTCTGCAAGGCCAAGTGATGCCATGGATTTCCACCCTCTGCTTTTGAACCAGTGTGGAGAGAGAAGCAGCAGTGGTTAATGTTGTAATGGTCACAATACTGAGGTTCACATGGCTCCTTAGAACAGTTTGATGTAAAAGCCCTTTGCTTCATGGATTACAGATTTAGAGGATGTTCTCTAGACATTTCTGTAGTTGAGGCAGACTTTTTATCACTGAGAAACTTCCATGGAAACGAGGGCAACTTGATTTAATGAAGTAATAGAGGCAGAGTCAGTGCTCATACAGGTCCAGATTTCCCAGTGTGCACCTTCCCTTAAAATGTCCATTTTCCATAGCACAAGGTGGTGGCTACAGGAGATGAAAGGAGCATGAAGTGGTTGAAAGCAGCAGAGAGCAGTGGTGCTGTGAAATCATTGCTCTGCAGACAGGAATGTGTCAGTTTTGTACAGAAGAATATATTCCCAGACTGGAGCTGGTATTGCAGCCCCTATTTAGCTGCAGACACCACCAGGCTGTTTCATGAATGCTGACCTGTTGGGAATCTGTGGGGGAAGTTACGGTGCAGGCTCTTCCTCAGCAGCTTCCCAGAGCTCTGTGTGGAGCAAGGGCTCTCCCCTCAAAACAACAAATCTCTTTTATTTGGAGCTGCTGTAAAAGTTGGAGCCAAATGTCAGACTTCTTATTCCGTGGTACAAATCCAGAAACCATTGGCATCATCCAAGCAAAGGCCATAAAATGAGGTACAGGATTTAACATTAAGTTACTTGGATGATTATTTACACAATTTGGTTTTTTTTCCCAAAGAACTGGAGGCACAGTGGGTTTGTCCATCTACCTGAGGTCTTGCAGGAATACACCCCTTGCAGGGATACACCTGATATGTTCCCTCCATCCTTCCTCTGGAGAGGTCCCATGGCAGCTCCATCACTTACCCATGTGTGTCCTTGGCACAGCAGGAAAAATACTGATCGACAGACCTTGCCCCAGCATTTTGTGATGGCCTTGGGGTGAGGTTGTTCATAACACCTTTTGTGTTGTGGCCACTTGTGCATCCAGGCTGATGCCAGCAGTCGGGCAGTTTCTGACTGGACTGGAGGGAATGATTCCATGAGGAATCAGCCTCTCCCAGGCTCGGGATGCTCTGCTGCCACTGCTGCAGGTGCTGGGTGTGATAGGCAGAGCTGGCACTGCCTGAAGCTGCCAAGGGGGCATGGGAGCTGCTGCGTGGGCATGGGAGCTGCTATGGGGGAATGGGAGCTGCCAGGTGGGCACGGGAGCTGCTGGGGGAATGGGAGCTGCCAGGTGGGCACGGGAGCTGCTGGGGGCATGGGAGCTGCTGGGGGGCAATGGGAGCTGCCGGGGGAGTGGGAGCTGCTGTGCAGTTCCAGCTGCCGGGATTCCCAGCATTTCCAAGGAGAGCTGCTGGCAGCTTCTCCCTGCCGGGGTTTTCCGCTGTCAAAGCCGATTGTCGCTGAGGTGCCCGCGGAAGGCTCTGAGGTGTTTTTAGGCAGAGCAGCCAGTTGGTTCCCTTCCTGACTCACAGTTGGCAGGTTTAACGCAAACATTTTGGGTACTGCTTCTTAGGAAGGGGGGGAAGAATGCGTGACTAATTTTTGGTGATAATTCCTACCAAAAATGATGAGAGAAAGCAGTGGACACTCCAGTCACAGTAAATCCTGTGCTGTGTCATGGTCTTCCAGCTTGCTTCAAACACAGGGTCCTTTAACTGGGATTTTTTAGCTTATTCTGTTACTTTCCTGATTTTTTCAACTCCTAATTAATTCATTTATAAATGAAGCTTAGAGCTTGCAAGAGGAGGGAGAGGAGAATTTGGGTACTTTCCCATGGGAAAGTAAATAGAACTTTCCCCAGAAGATTTTTTCTTTTTCCAAGTCCAGTCATTATCTTAATCATTATTTAACTATGTAAGACTTAAAAACCAGAATTTTATCAATATTTCTTAATATTTATAAGGTGTTACTTGTGTTTTAATGTTGATTTTAAGGTACATTATACAGCATTTAGGAGGGTTCTGCTTTTCCTGGTGAATGCAAATAAAGTTGCACTGAGGTGGAACTAAATTGTATCTGTCTAAATAGATGAGGATATTTAATTTTGTTAAAAACCAACTTCCTTACTGGATGAGGTTTGGAGCCCTGCGGAAAAGGGTGTCCATCGAGGTGCTTCATTAAAGCCACCTCTCTTCAGCTGCCACATCCCGCTGGCCCTTGGCAGTTTTAGGTGGTGGTTATTAGAAGTAGCAAAAATGGGAAGTGAATTGCAGCATTTGGGCTGCACATGGGAATCTGGAGGGAGCGAGTTAAAGCTGGGGTGGGAATGTTGTATATCCTGGGAAGCTTTGCTGTGGTTCCACGTGAGCCCGTGGGCCTTGCTGGTGGGCACCAAAGGGCTTTCAATTACTGCTGGGCTTCCTCCCTCCTCATACAGAAGTGGGTCACAAAAACATGGAGGGAATTTTTAATTAGGAAAAGCCTCCAGAAAAGTTCTCACAGAAATAATAAGCTCTTTAATTCTGTTAGAGGAGTGGAAGGGAAAATTCTTCAAACTTCATCATTTCCTTTTTGTTCAAGTAATTTTTTTTTTCCCTTGAGGATTTCTGGCTTATTTTTTAAACTCTTTCATAGAGTTAAAAGCATCCCCAAACTTTTCTTTTTCAGAATTTTGACCCCAACCAGCAGTTTCCAAGATATTTGGACCCTCTATAACTTCCTCAGAAGGCATGAGGTATGATATTTTCTTTGGTGTTTGGTCACTTCACTTACAGCTTTTATTTCAAGTAGCTCTGAGGTCATGTCTCATCACTGTATTTCCACTAAGAATTTAGATTCTTCACTCTTATTTATTAGCTGTTGAACATAAAGATAGATTTTTGGTTGGATTTCAGCAGGTATTTGAGTTGCCTGTGTGATTTGCTGAGTGCTCACTTGGTGTGAATGATTTGCTGTTGAGAGTAAAAAGCCTTGAAATGAATGGTTTTAGTAGAATATTTCTCTATTTAATACATTACATATTTCAGGCTTGCAGTGCTCTGCTGTGCAGGGAAGTATATTTGGGGTTTGGGCCTTCACATGCGTTTTTGGAATTGATGCAAGTCAGAGCCTATTTCATTTGAGGTACATACACACACACACACACATCTATATGTACTTATATATGTGTATATATAAATAAAACTATTGGTTAACTTGAGAGGGGAGGAAGAATTATTGAAGGTCTTTTAGATTTGTGCAGAAGTGGTTAGAAAATGGAGCTGGAATTTGTAATATTAGATTTTATTATAAGATACAGGATGTCTTTTTTAATGTACTGTCTCAACTTGAGAGCCTGTTAGGGAATACATGAGCTGTATCTGCTATTCCTACTGTATAATTGTAGCAGACATGTGATACTTGATAAATGACTATATGAATTCTTTCTTCTTTGTGTTAGATCAATAACAGTCTGAAATTCACTGCTGAGGAGCTGTATGAGTGTGTTTCACAGGAGCTGTACAGGTGAGCCAGTTACTGACCCCATTGGGGGGGTTGAGGCAGCTTTTTCACATGTATTAACCAAGGTACCATGAGAGGAATCATCCGGGTCAATAAAAAATCCCCCT
>NW_008238434.1:984148-1023549 GCF_000691975.1 Corvus brachyrhynchos
TTTTAATGCCAAATTAACACAGAGCAGGAGAGGACAGAAATTATATTGCAGATGAGGCATCAGTGCCTACATGGTGATTTTCAGCTGTTGGAGGTGAGGTGTTGGGCCCTCTTTCCTATGCCAGTGGTTTCTGGCTCATTTCTTTATGAATTTGTGTCACTGAGGGTTTGTGAATCCAGGCTCTGGGAGGTTTCTAAAATGTTATCGTGGGTTTTTAATAATTCTGAGCTTAGGACAGGTAACTGGTTTTTGCTGTTGTGTGGATATGAATGAGCTGTCACTGGCCAGGATCAGCTGAGTGAAAGGCTGGGTGGTGAATTACTCTAAAAAGCTTCCCTTTGCCTGGACTGATTCTGGGTCCCTGAATCCTCCGTGAAGTTCAGAGTGCAGATTGCAAGATCAGGGAACAAAGTTATGCAGAGGGAGACATTCAGTATTTTAATCAGCAATAAAAAACAGTTTAAAAGCTTCACTCCACATGAGTTGATGGCTCTAGACCTGTATTGATACAGGCAGAAAGAAAACTGTGTGTGGAAATTTGTGCTCAGCAGAGTAAAACAAGTATTTTGCAGACTGCTGTGGCAGCCCTCAGCCTGTGCTTGGGGAACTCAGTGATGGGGGTTTTCTTCCTTTTTTGAGGAGCCGCTTTTAAATGGTCTTTTGAGAAAGAATCTTTTGGAAACCAAAGTTAGGGCATGTTTATATGTGATCAGGTTGAGATTCCCCTTTTGAAAGTCATAAGGGGGTGTATCCAGATCATTATTTTGAGTGTGAGTACAGGGTATGTCAATGTATGAAGGATGGTTTGAACTGAACCTTCCAGAATCCCAAATCTCTCCAGAAAGTGGATGTCAGTGACCTCTCCTGCCGATTGTTCCACTTTACCTGCCCCAGAAGGGAACAGGAGCTCTGCCTGTGGCAGTTGTGGGTTGGGTGTTGCAAGGAACTCATGTGAAATCCTCAGGTTTAGCAGCTGTAGTGCAAAAGTCACTGCTGCTGCTTGAGTTTGATAGAAATGTCCTTGAAAATGTAGGGAGTATTTGTAAAGATTTCTATTCTGCTGTGTCCTGCTAACCTTTCTCTCCTGTCTCCCAGGGAGAGGCTGGAAGTGGGCTGCTGCCAGCTGGCACAGCTGGAGCAGATGCTGGAGCAGTGCCAGGCCTCTGTGTACAGGGAGGCCAAGAGCAGGGGCTGGCTCTGACCCGGGCTCAGCTGTGTGAGCTCCACCTCCTCAGGGGGAGGAGAGGGAAGTGCTGGAGGAGCCAGAACTGCCGTGTTTTCTTCCGCAGCGGTGCTGGTTTGGGTTGGAGTTGAAGGGAAAAACACAGTTCCACGTGGACATTAAATGTCGGGATTTCTGCTGAGAATTCTGTTCACTTCTAGAATGTTCTGTCTTCAGTGAGGGTGCCGCTGGATAGCCATGGATAACCAGGAGAAGCAGTGCTGGTTCGGGATGCAGCAGCTGTGCTGGGCTGCTCTGAGCATCCAGCGTTGCTGTGAGGAGCTGAGCTGGTAATGGTTGTAGAGGAAAACCCCTGTGTTTGTGTTGCTGGTACTTTACAAGTGACAAGTGAGAGAAAGGAATCTGTTGTGTCAGCCGGAAGCTCGGGAGGGCAGGAAGTAGTGCAGTGCAAGGCTGGAAATGAAGGACTGACCCACAGACACAACGTGTGTCTGTGAGGGCTTAAGAGAGGACGTAGAATGAGCAAAGGAACAGACTGATGTTCATTTTTCCTTAAAGACAAAACAGACCCCCCCCCCGATGCAGGTGTTTGTCCCAGACCCCTTTTCAGAGGAAAAAGGTGTTTCTCCTTTGTTTAAGCAGGCACTTTATCTTCATACAGTGGAAACCTGCTAGCAGTGCTCTTGGGGGAGCTCCTCATCCTGCTCTTGCCACATCCTCCTGCAAGGTGGGCCTGGTCCTCCCTGCTCTCCAGGTGACATCCCTCTCTGGCTGCACTCTTGGTTGCTTTCCAGAACTGCTTTAAGTCGTGAAACTTTGCAAAAGCCATTTTCTAAGGCCTTTAACACTACCTCTTCTGTGTATGTATTTGTACAGAGATGAGCTGACTGGCAAAGTTCCAGAGTGTCTATTTTGATATTAACTTTTGGATGTATTTGTAAACTCTTGATTGTAAAAATGTAATTTATTGTTACATTAAACAGTGTTTGATTCTGAGTGGCTCTGCCCAGTCCCTGTGAATGCAAGTGCAGCAGAGTCCTGCCCAGGCCCCTGGGCCAGGGGGTTTGGAGGAGTCTGTTGAAGCACAGTTGCTGTGCGGGGCTGTTTCCATGGAGGTTCTCCAGCCCTGGAAGCGGGGTGGGGACCTTGGCTTCAAGGTGCTGATGGGGACAGCTTGTGTCCCAACCCTGGCCCAGCTGTAGCACATGCTGGCTGTGCTCTGTGGGCAACTGGCTGGGAGGGGCTGTTGTGGAGGAGAAGTGCTTTGTTCCCCACTCTCCTGGCTCTCCCTGCTTAGCTGGACCAGCTTCACAGCCTGCAGGGGCCAGTGAAGTTCCCATGGTAAGCTGGAGCAGCCAGCTCCTGCCTGCCCCACTGCACAGGACCTGGCCTAGTGCCATCACTGGTGTAGCTGATCCCTAAAGCTGCCCAGGGGAAGGAGTAGCTCCAGGTGCAGCTTTGCACCCCCTGCCCTGCGGGGCACTACCCAACCCTGCAGAGAGGTTTCTGTACACAGCTCCTCAGCAGACACACCCCAGGGGTTGTGGTGCTCCAAGCCCTGGCTGCCTGCCCCACTGCACAGGACCTGGCCTAGTGCCATCACTGGTGTAGCTGATCCCTAAAGCTGCCCAGGGGAAGGAGTAGCTCCAGGTGCAGCTTTGCACCCCCTGCCCTGCGGGGCACTACCCAACCCTGCAGAGAGGTTTCTGTACACAGCTCCTCAGCAGACACACCCCAGGGGTTGTGGTGCTCCAAGCCCTGGTCCCTCCAGCAGCGAGCCTGACTCTCTCCTTGCAGGCACAAGGGACATGGGACACTCCAGCCCCTACCCCTGTCCTGTGCCTACAGCCACTTTTAGTATCACAGACTCCTCTTTGGAGACCGCCTCCTTGAAGAAAAGGACACAGAGCCACGTCAGGGCACGCCTGTGGTGCGAGGGTTTCCCAAACGGTACCTTTAATGTGTTTGCAGCAGCAGCAAGCAGTCAGTGCTAGTTTTGGCACCCAGAGTTAGATGTGCAGCACTACACATTAGACACCAAGTCATCCCACCCCAACATTTGATCTAGAGGAATAGAGAAAGTGAACTAAAACAGCACTATGAGCACATACAAAATCAAGTTATTCATGTTCTATCACACTTCCAGCTGGCAATATTAGAAAAATAAACTTAAGACAGGTACTACAACACATTTTCTTTGCCAGCTGGCAAGAGTTTAAAACCCATGAGAACCCCCCTCCCCAAGTTGTTGTTGTACAAAGATCAGCTCACCCGGAGTAACAAAACTGCTGTACAGAAAGCGCACTCTGCATTCTCCTCCAAGTACTTGGAGCCAGAATCCTTTCCCCACCCTAGAGAGTCTTGGCTGTGTCATGTCCAGAAACCCTGTGCAGCTCTAAGGAAGGTGGCACACATTAACTCACACCATTGCAGCAGAGGCAGCAGCTCACCTGCAGGGGCAATCCACTGTCCCACTCGGGGTCTAGGAACTCCAAGGCTGTCTCTTTGTTTCAATAGCCATTTATCTGCCATTTGCATTTCAACAGACAAAAGACTCTGCTGAGTATATAAAAACTGTTATAAAAAGGCAATTGTAAAAGATAAGGTATTAGCAGAGGCATGTCAGCTTTTTTTAATAAAAAAAATAGCCATTATATCTGTTTAAATAAGGCTTCTTGTTACAGATTGTTCCAGTTACTGAAGGAAACCAAGGCCTGATGAAAGAAAAAACATTATCCCCCACAAACATTACCCTTCCTGCCCCAAGAACACACCTCCAGGAAGTCATCCAATGTGCAAAGTGACAAACACTGGGGGAAGCTCCTGAAGTGGTATGCCCAGTCTAGTTTCTCTTGCGTTATCATCAAAAACCCAAAACCTTGAAGTTCTAAAATACACAAAAAACCCCTTCATCTCAATATTCTTTCCAAAACAAATATATACAGCACATTAATATGCAATATGCAAAAGCTCTGTGTTGCTGTTGGCAACGTCTATGCCCTCCCCACCCCTATTCACAGGTGTACCTCTACTGAAACACAATTACATCACTAAGCCTGTTAGTTTGAAAAGGGAATTTAATTCACTTAAAACTTGTAAATTTTGGTGTAGGGGCTCCACTCGTTTGACTCTGGATTGTAGACCTCGAGTGTGTTCAAGAACTCATTGCCATCAAAGCCCCCCACTGCATAAATAGTGTTGGCCACGGTGGTGATGCCAGCGTTGCTCCTGGGCGTGGTCATGCTGCCCATCATCTTCCACTCGTTCCTGGCAGGGTCGTACATCTCCACGCAGTTCACCGCGTGCGTGCCATCAAAGCCTCCAGCCACAAAGAGCTTTCCTGTGTGAAGAAAAGGAGCCACGCTCACTGCTCAGCACCAGCTGGCCCTGTGTTCCCACCAGAAGGCTGGACAAAGCCCAAAGGGACCCCAGCTGTTGTCACAGACCTCAGCCTGGTGAAGGTCTGCAATTACAGGAGTGACCTGCTTTGGGTCTCCTGCCCATGACAGGTGACAGAAATTTGAGTCAGAGTAGGGGCAAAGTCCAAATTCAAGCAGGTGCAGCTCTAGAAGCTGCACAGTGACAAATCTGAGAAGAGGTGGGGTGAATGCCCCACAACCAAGTGGTTTTTGTTTTTTAATTAAAACTGGCAGTTTAGCCAGGCTCCTACTGGATTCCTGCCCAAAAAGGAGCACAGCTTTGTATTCTACTCGCATCAGAGCAAAGATGAAAAGCCCCGAGGCGGCAGCAGCAAAAGCAGGCCCAGTCCTACCATCACGGACAGCCACGCCAGCGCCGCGCCGTGCCACATTCATGGGCGCCATCAGGGTCCAGGTGTTGTTCTCGGGGTTGTAGCGCTCCACACTGTTGAGGCAGTTCCACGACTCGGCCCCGCCGATGATGTACAGGTACCCCCCCAGCTCACACACGGCCGACTGGTGCCTCCCTGCAACCAAAGCCAGCACAGTCAGCCACCAGCAACAGCCCGCAGCAGCAGCAACTCCAAGGGGCTTTGCTTTGGTGTAGATTTTGGTTTGGTGCAGTTCTGCCATTGCCCTTTTCTCGTCTTCCTTCCCCAGCTCCCCAAGAAACTTACGGATGTTAAGGGGAGCACAGCTCGTCCAAGCCTTTGTTACAGGATCAAACACATCGCAGTTCTTCAGTCCCTTCTGGCCATAGGGATCAGAACCACCCACAATGTACAGCTTTCCGTTCAGGGCACACACTCCTGTTGATACAGGAAAGCATGGGACGTGAGTCACAACTGGCTGAGTTTCCACCCTGCGGTCCGGGTGCTGCACAGGCCTCACCTGCATTGCAGCGGTTGGTCCGCAGCTCTGGGACAGGCATCCAGTCATCAATCTCAGGCTCGTACATCTCTCCACAGCTCAAGTCATCCGAGTGGCCATTTGATCCACCCACGACGTACAGCTGCCCCTGAGAGGAACAAACCAACACCCGTCACCTCTCAGCACACCACACTCAGCTCCTGAGCGCTCGGGTAACTGTGGAACTACAGAGAAACAACTTCTAGAGCCATCCTATTCAGTGTGTCCTGTTCAGCTCAGCCCAGGCAGGACAGTGTCCCACAGGCCTGCTCCCCACCCCACACACCATCAGCACCGCCATCTGGAACCGGGCCCTCGGTGTCCTCATGGGCGCGATGAACGTCCAGGTGTCCTTCTCGGGGTCGTAGCACTCCACGGTGCGCAGGCACTCCTCCCTGTTGTAGCCCCCTGCAAGCGAGAGGTTACTGGCCCCACGTTCAGAGACACCAGCCCATCCCCCGGCCCGGTGCCCCCACCCCGGCTCACCCGCAGCGATGAGCTTGCCGTGCAGCTCGGCCGTGCCCAGCCCCGAGCGCGCGTACTGCATGGGGCACATGGGCCTCTCGATGAGGTCGCTGGGCTGCAGTTCAAAGCTCAGGCTCTTCAGCAGCCGCGGGGTGCTCGAGGGGGAGCTCTGGGGGCTGTTGCGGCCGTGCAGGAAGATGACGCACAGCACCCCGTCCAGCACAGCCAGGCACAGGTACGTGTTACCTGCGGGGACAGCACACCGCCACCGTCAGCAGGGCACCATGTGAAGGGGGACTGAGCTGGGTGCCAAGTGGGCTCTGCTGGCTGTGCCACTCCCCTTGGCAGCATGGAAACTTCATTTTTTCAGGTTACTGGTTCCAAGTGTTAGAAAAAGTGTTAGTTATCAACAACTATGCTTTAGATACTAAAAGAGTGCTCGAAGGACATATGACAGCAACTTAAAGATTTGCTGGGAGTCTCCTCGCACACACAGACCAAACAGCTCTGTTAATTAACTGTGGACTGCCTATCTCCTTAGGATTTTCTGGGAAAATGATACACACCATGGATTTGGTTGATAAGGAACTGAGATGTATGTAATCCCAGTTTGGCCCAGGTACATCAGAAGCACCCTACAAATTACTTGACTTGTATCATCAGTAAGAAAAGACACCTCAGCATTCCTCAGAGATGTGAAGGAAATCCCCAGGGAGCAGGAGGTGGCAGGTACCCAAGACCAGACACATCTGTTAGACAACCCCTGCCCGTTACTCACTCGAAGTCTTCTCTGAAGCAATGATTTTCCACTCGTGTTTAGGACTCTGAACAGTAGCATTTGGAGAAAGACTTCCACAGGAGCTGCTACTGATCTGCTTGTGATCATTCTCACGTGGTGGCCTCTTCTGCAAAATCAAAAGGCAGCTACAGAAACCTAGCCAGAGACTACAGCTTCTTCTACCTGTGCTTCTCTGAGATACTACGTAGCCACTCCAGAGCAGACTTGTCTACCACCTCCGCAGAGCAGCATTTATAGCACACCTATATTTTCAGCAGAACATCTTGCCTGCCCAGCAACAGTGGCCAAAAACCACCCTACACTTTTCTCCTGGGACTCACTCCATCCTGCGACTGCAGCTTTCTACTGCTGGTGCTGGACTGCAAATCCCTGGAAGTGAGCGTGCATTCCTAGCAGGATTTACAAATGTAATGAAAGAGCTACATGCAGCTGCAGAGAACTGAGCTACCACCTAGGAGCCTCACTCCCAAGCTCTGCTTCTGGAACTTGAGTTAATTATATAATGCTATTTGGAAGTGAATTAACTATTCTCTTCATTCCCTGAAGACAAATTAATTTCGCCTCAGTTCCCCTCTGTGCTCAGATAAGCTGTTTCTTGGATTTTACTCCCTTGATACTTTCCACTAACAGATTTCTGTTTTCATTTCATCTCCAATTAAATTTATACTGTAGCTTACATGATTTTGCTCAATTAAGAAAAACCGCAAAATTTCCAGTTTCAGCACAGTTGGCTGGGTTGTTGAGGCTCTTCCTGAAGCACAGGAAGTTACCACGCTGTCTATTCTGTTCAAGCAGCAGAGTTTATGACCACAGTCCCAAGTTTGCGATGCTTGCACAGTTCCCTGGAGCCTGATCTCCATGGAAACTGTCACAAGACTTCTGAAACACATCACCTAACTCAGATAACCTCACACTGAGGAGCTGGATTGCTAAGCTCAGCTCACCGTGCCAACCAGTGCACTTGTGGAGAACGTTTTTGTTATTTCTGAACCTTCATCCAATTAACCACTTATGCTCTTATCTTAAAATTGCCTCGACAGCAACAGAAAATACAAAGTTTTGTAATTTAAAAATGTAGAAGTTACACTTTTTCCAGAACTGGCATCCAGGGTTTTCTTAGTATCAATAATCAATTGATACTAATAATATATAATAATAATAATAATAAAAAATAATAATTCATACTAATAATAATCAATTGATACAAAAATCAGTATCAATAAACAATCTCTCAATTGTTTAGGATGTCTGAAGTTGGTGTTTTTTCTTATCAGAAAGGATTTGTAGAAAACTGTTGAGAAGTCCTGGTCTTATTTCTGAAAATGAACTTTCTGAACATTCACCTCTCTGCTAGTAAGCATTACAAGTGGTATGCAGAAGTGGAGAACTCTGTGAAGGCTTCCTAAAAACAATTAAGAAACTGGAAAATTAGCTGGCTTTTCCTTTTCCTCTCATTTCATTTCTAAAATCCACATTCTGGGATGGACAGTGTTTTACGTACACAATAGCTAAAAATTTCAAGAAGGAAACTTTTTGTGTGAACCTGTTTCACTTTTATAAAATATTACAATGTATTTGCTTCAAAATCATAAATTTAAACCAAGTTCATTTGTATAAAGCAACTGATAATTTACAACTGCTAGTCCTTTTTTATTGTTTCTATCTTAGCCTGCGTTGTACTGAGCCATGTGGTTTTTCTGGAGTTCAAGGATTACACCTGGTTAGAAATAAAAATAAAAGCCATTTAGAAAGACCTCTCAAAAAGCACAGGAGTGATTTGCACTGTCAAAGCATCAGAGATATCTGGCAGCTACACCACCAGTGCAGCTGAACAAAAGAAGCGGACGCTGGCAGCTCAAGGATTAGAACTTGGATCTGGAATCTTTTTCTGGGCCAAATTTAACAGATACATTCCCCACTGCAAGCCAAGCAGTCTGTGTTTCTCTACAGTCTCTGGGAACTCTACAAGGTCTCAGCTGACTTCCTACCGCTGAGTGCTTGTCTGCCTCTTCTTTCTTCTAACAGCCAGGATTGATTTTGAAGTCAGAGCACTCTGTTTTGCAAGGGCCAAGAGTCAGCCCAGCCTGCCAAAGAGACAGAAGCTGAGAGCACATCATGGCCTGCAGCAGCTTCCTGCCAGACACCTTCTCATGGTGCACTTCTCCACTACAGCACCTGCTGCCTTCTCTGCCAGCAGAACACAGGACTTCAGGTGTGCTGTAAACTGCTCCAGTCTACCTGGGGTTACCTGAGACTGTCTGCAATTTGTACCTGCACAAACTGAATGTGGTCATCATCACTGCCATACACCTCAGCCTGTCCATCTAGCAGATTTCCATCAAGCAGCTTGTGATCAGCTGAGTAGTACAGCGTTTGCACCTGCAAAAACAACAACAGAACACCCATGTGGCTGCTGTCTCCGTGCTCCTCAGCTACAGGCACATTACCCCAGACACCACACTGCTCGTCAGCTCATCTCAAGCTTGCACAGTGGCAAAACTAAAAGGAAGCAGATGTCATGGTGGCAATCTTCAAACAGGGGGTAAAGGTTCCTTCCTTTCTCAGCTTGAGAGAAATCTTCATTTTCCATGGGCTTCTACTGTTTTCCCAGCACAAAAACATTAGACAAGCAAAAGGCACATTAATTTGCAAAGTTACACAAATTCACAGTCTCATGCAAGCATTTTCCTTATCCCTGCACACAAGTTTTCTGCTCTGAAAAATACACATATTTATCTCCATCAAAAAAGGCCAAGAGAAGCCAACAGTGGGCTCTAAAAGAAAGGTATGGGAATGAGTGAAGACAACACAGATTTAAGTTCTGGAAGAAACTGTTGTCCACCACTGAAATCAGATGCAGCTGTTTCAATGAAATGCATCTTAATTTCAACATGATCAAGCTTTTAAATGAGTTTCTCCAAGAGGAAATACACACTTCAGATTATATGACAGCATCAACATATACTTTTGCCTAGACAAGTGTTTCTGGGGATCTTTCGTGCTTGTAATAACAGACCTGGAAAATTCCGATGTTTCATGAGATTTGGTAAAGTCCATTTGCTGGAGCCAATTGAGAATTTTGTCTCCCCGCTAATTTTGCCATTAAACACTGCCCAGGTGACATCTACCATTAGTATTCATGAATAAAGCCATTTAACAACACACAAGTTTCATAATAATGCATCCTGTAAAGGAGTAAGTAAACACCATTAAATCATCATGATCGTTCTCTGCCCACAGCGGATTTTCTTAGGAGCACTGGGGCAGGACTGCTGCTTCTGTACGTGTCAATACACTTGAGGCTCTTCTTGGTTCTTCAGCCTTGGTATCCTAGTTTTGTTAATAAACCTATGGGGAGATAAACCAACGGGGAGGAACAACCATTAGAAGCTTTTACCTACTGTGCATTTACAAGCAAAACCTGCAAAGGAAAACATCACCAATCTATGGCAAGTCTCAGTACCACCTCCCCAAACTAAAGCAGATACAGGCCACTCTGAGGCTACTATACAGCAACAGGGAGCAAAAAGGAAAGTGAAGACCAGACTGAACAGTGCATTCAGCTCACCTGAACACCCCCCCAGTTTCTCAGCTTAGGGGTACCTACAGCAAAATTTAAATTCTTTAGGGTCATAGTTAAAAAAGTGAAAAGAAAAAAAAAAAAAAAAAAGTAAAACGGGATCATCCTTCATATTGGTTTTTTCCTTGGTTTTTTTTGGGTTTTTTTTAATGTTTAATCCCATAATCCCATTTTCTTAAAGACTAACCTCTTCCATTAGATCTTCCAGGCTGCCTCCATTCTCCCAGATGCTGCGCTGTACCCAGTTGATTACCTTTGTGTACAATTTGCCATTGCTGGGTAGGCCAACATTGTCTTCCAGCATTATTTCAAGCTTGAGGGAGAAGAGAAAAGATGATTTACTCTCTAGGAATTACCCTGTAGCATGCTGTACTTTACACAGTGAGCACAACTCTCACTTTACCACAGAGCCAGAAAACACCACAAGATGCTTTCAGCCTATGGAACTAGGAAGCACATTTAAACACAATCACCTTTTACACCTGGAAAGGATGACAGCACGTGTTCTCTACAGTTAAGGTTCACAGCAGTAAGAACAGGACACAGATCCAGAACTGTCACGCTGTTGGCAGCAGTCAGTAGACCAAGCTTTCCTTCCCCCAAAAGGGAAAGGAAATCCTAGTTGCTTCTCAGGTTGCGTTTTGGAAATCCTGTACCAGAAGGAATTCTACAAATTTAAGCTAACCTTTAACCGTGGAAGCTTGAGAAATTCCTCCTGTTCTGAAATCTCTACAAGGTGTTCCTGAATGTAGCCATCGATCTTGTTCAACAACCGAGAGTCTCCCATGCAGCTGGCAAAGTTCCGGTATGAGATGCAGCTCTGCACGTCCATCTTGGAGAGCAAATAGTCACCACAAACCTGGCAAGGAAAGAGCTGCGGCTTAGTGTACAAGCAGAGAAGTTTTTATACATTTAAATTATCTACCCCAACATACAGCAGCAGCTGTTTTCTAACTGCAGCACAGTGACTGTCTGCTGTCTTCCCCATGCCAGTGCTGTAGAGGGAATGTTGCCTTCCACAGGAATATGCACATCTTAAATGAAAAAGCCAGACACATTTGGAAGCTACGGACATCTACACTGACCCCACGCTTTTCTACTGAACACCTGTCCAAAACTGTTTCTCAGGTGAGCTAATAATCCCAAATCCCTTGTAAAGAGTACCCCTATCTGCAGCCAAGGGTATTTCCAAAGTCAAGCACTACCAAATTTATGTTCAGGAGTGTGTGGATTATTCTTTTTCTGACAGATTTACAGGTTTGTTCGTGCTCCCAACACAACCACGCACAGCACTGCTGCCACAGACCTGAAGGTAAGGAATGAGCCAAGATTCAAAGCTGGTTTTTTTACACAGGTGCACAAATACAAAATGTAACTTCAGAGAACACTCTGGCACCAAGACAGCTCAAGTTGAAACAACACATCCAGCTGGCGCCAAATCAATACCATGCTAAGGAACATCTACAGGAGCTTTGTGCTGAACTCTTCTTCCACAGAATCATCAGGTTTTGGCTCACTAACACCAAAAGGTGCGATGCTGTCAGCCTGAGAAGGCAGAATGGACTTCCAGAAGAGCTGAGAACCATACCTGCTTAACCCTCTCCATCTTCAACTTCTTTGCTGCAGAGTATACATCTTTCACCAGTTCTTTATCAGCTTTTAACCTATTAAAGATAGAATTTGCCTCTATTATTCTGATTTTTCAAATAGAAGTCTACCCTCTCTATAGTTACTCTGAGAACTACTTACTGAGCAGTATAGGCATAATTCAACAAAACTTCAACAGCTTCTGGGTTGAGATCATCGAATTTCACATGGGAAACCCCATGACAGTCACTGTCAGTGTTGAAGATTTCAAACAGGTAGGGACTGCAGCACGCCAGCACAGCTCGGTGCGCCAGCATCTCGTGTCCACACACCTTTATGTCAAACACAAACAAGAAGCCCATGTGCTGGTGAGGATTTTTTGTAACTACCTTTGTATTTTCACAGTATGAAGGCCTACTCAAGTGAGTGCCATAGTTCAAACCCATTTTTCCAATCAACAGTCTCCAGCTAAAAGTAAGCATCACTTCTCTCAAAGTGCACCCCATTTTGGTGGTTTTTAGTATGCATTTTTCAGAAAAACGGGCTTCTAAAATCTCACATCTCCCAGTCACTGAAGCAACAGCTTCATGTGGTGCAACCCCCACACCCCCCCAGGCACCCCACTGGGGCAGGGCACAGCTACCTGGAGGCGGACGTCGCAAACATCAAATATCCGTTGGGAATCATTTCGGTGTTGGTCAGGCTGCACACACACAACAGGTAAAGGTTACACACACAGCATCTTGCTTCAGTACAGAAGCAAACACACTGTTTGCAAACAAACATGCAGGGGAATTAATGGATTAGTGATTTTCAGGGATTGAAGCTACAACTTTTAATGCATCCACATCACTTCAGCAGGTACTGGGTTCAAACCACAGGCAGAACCTGTGCCAGCTCTGTGGGAGCAAGCTGGGAGCCACTGGATTACACGGATTCCCCTCTCTAAAGATCTTTTTTGGTAGATCCATCCCCAGCTATCATTATTCATCACCACTTTCTGCTCCCTATCACCCTGGTCCAGCTGCATTTTTTGCAGATGCAAAACCCAGCTACACTGAAAAATAAGAACTGAGAATTTAAAGTAGCTAGTGAAGTAGAATAGATAGAGAAACATTTTCTGTTTAATTTTATGAGTAATGACTCAGTACTTTAGAGCAGCTGGGAGCCATGAAAGAACATTATGACCAACAAAACAGACAGAATTTAATAAATTCTGGAAAACAATAATGTATTTTAAGCCATTTCAAAGCTAGAACATCTTCCTCGGAAGACCTCGGCCATATACAAACATACCACCTCAGGGAAACCAGTCCAAGACCGGAAAAATAACATCAGGAAACTTAACTTTTTTATCTGGAAGCTATTTTATAGCTCCTTTAATTGATTCTTTTTTAGTTAACCACTTTCCAAATAGGAAGCTAATTAAGAATACTAAACTATTACCCTGAGGTGACCTAATGAATTTGAAATAGTAATTATTAAAAAAAAAAAAATCAGATTTGTAAGTTTGAGCTGCTAACATACACAGAAGTACAGTTACCTTGAAGATCTTAGAGGAAAGCATATGTGGAATTCTATTAATGTTACCAACAACAATTTGGATTTCCATCTCAAGTTTAAGAAAATTCTGAAGATCACACTAAATAAGAAAACTCCAAACCAGAAAAAGTGGATTGCAAAAATCAGTAATGAAAATAGCAAGGCTCCCATAAAATACTTCTAGTGTTAATCTACCTATTTTAAATTCACTTACTACTGTGAGTATTCAACCCTAAACTGGCAACAATAATCTTTCTTACAAATATCCATTTGTCATGTTTTATTAAAGAAAGGACACCAAGATTTTAAATTTGCATAATTTCAGCAGAAGTACTGACTACTGTATACACAATTAATGGTACAACTTACCAGCAAATATATGACTGTAAATTTAAAATAGCCCAATGGTATCACTGTGTTAGAACAGAGCACTTGAGTTTCGGGATGTCCTGACAAGGAAGATGTTTGTGGAAATGCAAAAGCAGACGTGTGTTTGCAGCTGCAATATGGATTCCAAAACTATCAGGCTTGAAGATGATGTAATAAAGTCCTTATGAGCTATAGACATGAATTTCTTCTGTGATAATCATGCATCATAACCTGCAATAAAGGAGAAGGTATCAAGTAAGGAAAAGAGTTAGTGCCGCCACGTATTTCATATAAAACTTGATGTATGTTCCTGACCCAAATAAACAAGTTTTTCTTCACAAAAAAAGGTGGGGTTTTTTCCACAAAAAGCAAACAGCCTGAAAAATTCCATATTGACACCAATATGTCCTCATGCCTAATAAGAGATCAACCACATCACCATTATACCCCCGGAGACAAGAAAAGGGCTAAAGTAGTACTTACAGAAAAAGCTGGAAGAGCCGAATCCCATTTTTAGCCAATCCCTTACCTACTCTGCCCTTCAGCACGTCCTATTATCATTACTGCCTGCACAAGTAGGTAACTCACACATAACGCCAACAAAAATGACTCCATTTTCTAAAAGCACACAATCCACAAGCCTCCTACCTTTGGCTCTTCTTGTGCTCATCTACTTATAGCCTTCTTCTACTGAATGCCTAAAATTGTCTGAAGATGGATTAAGGACATGTCTGAAATGACTGGGCATGTCTCCAGTCTCCGCTACTTCCAGAAAGATTTATAAAGTCAGGAATCACTATCTGTATGACAGCCTTCCTTGGTAAAAAGTCTCTGCCACGCTGGGAACAGAATCTGTTGGGTTCTGGTTGAGCTCTGCACCAGCAGTGCAGATCAGGGTGGCTTTGCTGGGAATCCACATGCTGGTGGGCTCTTTATGCAGGGATTTTTTGGGGAGGGAAGAAGAGGAGGAGGAGCAGCAGCAATAGGGAGGGAACAGGCAACACTCATTCTGGAACTTTCCATGACCCTGGTACCACCTCAGGAAAACATCAATCACTTCAGTTCCAACACTATATTTGTACCTACAGAATAAATGCCACATTGGGAACTGGGTTTCCTAAAAATAGGTGCAGCTCATTTCTCCTTGTCAAAAACTGAAAGTGCCCTCCATTGCAGAGAAGAGAACCTTGTGACCCTGGTGCATGGCCAGGGCTCAGCCCGGTGGGTGACTGTGGCAGGAGCAGTACCTGCCTGGTGCCCAGGCAGCCTGGCAGCTCCAGCAGGAGGCTGATTCCCAGCAGCGGCAGGGGGCATTATCCCACCACGGACCAGCTCCACAGGACACTGGCTCCATCCCCACAGCTGGGCACACAGAATATTCCAGCCGGCAGAGAACTGCGCAGGCAGAGCCAACACTCGCTGAGCTTGGCTGCTGGAGGCGGCACAGGCACAGAGCCGGGAGAAGGGAACACCTGCTCCCGAGCACAGCAGCTCCCACTGGGAACACAGCACTCCAGAATGCTGGGGCACTGCAGGAGCAGCACCCCGGGACACAACTTCCTGAAACACACTGCGATGCCAGTGAGCTTTGCTGGGAAAAGAAATCTAACGCAATAAAGGTATATTATTTTTGTAATCCTACAGGCAAGTTATGAAGCTGACACCAAGCTCTACTTAACAAATATTGTTTAATTAGGCATTTGGCAGTCATCGCTTCCCCCGTTGGTACAATTGGCATAATCACTGCAACTTTTAAAGCAGGCAAACTTCTCAAACACAGAACCCAACAGCCTGATGTCCACACCTTCCCCAAAGACTCAACACAACAAAACATTCCGAGTCACAGGACAGCTAGTCAAACAATTCCAACTAAATCCCACAATCAGCCTCGCTCTGTTTACATCTCTGGGCATGTTTTGTCACATTCTGCTGTAACACATCCGTTTTATTTCCAGTATTCTAACTCTGCCACATGTACTTGCTTGGGACCTTGAAGACCCAAGAAGGTCATCCAAAATAGTTCTGGATTGAAACAGGAGATTTTTCTTTTAAAGTCCTCCTTTGTGCAAGACACCAATCCCATGCAGATGCATTTATGCCCCTAATGGTATTGTTCAATCTGAATATCTAGGAACTTGAACATCTTAATTGCTGCCACAGAGTTTCAATGCTGTTGTGCGTGTCATGGCTAATATTATTACTCAAAACAGCATTAAATCTGCACAAGCAGATTCACAACTTTCCATATTTTGGTTTGGAGTACTTCTGCTAGAACAGAACCCGAACTATCAGCCAAAATTCACTGCAAAGTCAAGAACGCTGCCTATTCTGCATTAAAGGTTATAAACAGGTACTGCAAACAAACTCGTTCCCTTAAATTATTTTTAAAACTCGAAATCACTTTGCTGTTACCTTCCCTCCCTTGCCTATATTCCCTTTTAGCTCAGCACATCAAGAACTCTGCAGCATTTTTTATAATTATCCAGGATTTTGAATTTTTTTAAGCCAAGTGAGATGTTCCCAGATGACTGTCAGCCAGGTAAAGCCTGGTGCTTCTGACACGATGACTGTTCAAGCTCCATTCAAATGCACTTCTCTAAACACATTAAAACTACAGAATTATCATCCCAGATGGGACCAACACGTTCCATTGGAGAAAACTCCTACTTGAGAGCAGCTATTCCTCGCACTTACTTTTAAAATGATGCAAAAAATATAAGAGTAATCCATAAGCTCTGGATTTTTGTTGTAGTTTGAACAGTAAGGACTGGTACTGGTGTTGGGGCTGGAGACCCCCTTGGATCAAGGGCCAATCACGCTGGGCTCAGGCAGGCCTGAAGCCATGGAACATCCCCTTGGCGTGTTCCAGCACCCCGGCTGTTCCCAAGCACAGCAATGCCAGGACTCAAATGTCTGCCCAGCTGCTCAATTTTAAACATAACCTTGTTGTAGTAACTGTGTTTCCTGACCACCTCATGTTGTGCACAGACTGAGATTTTCCTTTGCCAGGTATGTGTACCACTGGACCATGAGCAAGTCACAGCTCATAACGCACTCAGAGATAAACTGGCTGCACATCTGAACTTCCAGAAGGGAGATTCCCTCCTTTTAAACTCCTCTATTTCACTGTATGCCCATTTAAAGGTACATTCAAGAAGACTCACCTAAATAGCAATGATACTCAGACACAGCGATCCTCAGTGCTGCCCTAGGCCTCTCTCCCGCAGAGTTTCTTGCAGGAGCTGTGCTCTCAGGTGACCACCGAGACAACAAGCTCCAGAGGCAGAAGTCACCTTGCCCATGACCTAACAACACAGGGACCATCTATTTTACCTCTCATCTTTAATACAGCCCATTTTCCATGTGCAGTATTTGCTCTGTGCCAATTCTGCACAAACATTTTAGTCAAATTAAGGTATTACTTCTTCAATTCACAGGTAAAGCACTACTTTGGGAGAGATACTTGTTAATCTTTTGACCTAAAGTCAATACTTGCTGATATAATGACAGACACTTGATTGACACTCGTGAAACAAAAATGGAACTTAACACCCAGTCGGTGCATTCTGGCTTGTGACAGCCCAGCTCAGAAGAAATGTAGGTCATACCTACAACTGCTCACAGTCCATTACCTATATCAGAAGATAAAACCAAACATCCTCAAAATATTTTTTTCATACATTAGCATTTATTTATGGTAAAAACGCACCATCTTTTCATGTCTGAGCCTGCATTTGGGCAAAACACCACAGACCAAGACACTTACCAACATACTTTACACCACTAAATAGGCTCAATCTCTTTATACCAGTAATCTGAAGTAAGACTCGGAATTTACAACAATTTTGCTTTGCTTATTCACTTTTCAGTTGCTTTCCACTGAAGATTTAGTCTCACTGATAACTATGACTTGTAGACAAAACTGTTCTATTTCACCTGCACATCAACCTCAGTCGTGCTCCCATGCCAACAATGAGGAGAGAGGGAGAGAAGAGGGAATATTTGCTATCACTGGTTAGGAACTGAAAGGGGAAGGACAGAGTACTGTGGACATTTTTCAAAATCTCTTACATGCAGCCCTGGAAGATGTAATGCTTGGACTGTCCTCTATAAAGAGTGCTTCCAAACACATTTATGCATGCAGACTTTAAAAATTTATAAGCAGCAGGCTTCATGCTTGAACGTTATTGCTGTTCCAGCGACAACCCTCAGCTGTAACACCCTGGCTGCCCATTCAGCACTGGTTTCCAGGACTGGCCTCCCAGACTTCGGAGCCCTAGCTCTGGTCATTAGTTCCCTTTTCACACTGGTTCTGCCTTTCCTCTCCTTTCCCACGTTGTACTTTTGCTGTTGTTGTCACAGTCTTTATCTACATCTCTTTTTCAACCTTCTGCCTCACATGCACTCTACTAAAATCTGAGTTCTTTCCTCCCCTTTCCCCACCCCCTGGGTTTATTTTTTCTACTAATGCACACTTCCCACAGTTCTCCAAACATGTCACACAACCAAATCAGTGATTTTTGTTTGTATGTCCTCCTTGTGTTCCACCCCCATTCTGGGCAGTTTTTGCCTTTCTTACCATCTCCTACTCCTTAAGAACTCAAGCTGAGGAAGACAAAATTAGACCTAATTACAGCAGCTAACACACAGCTTCCTAACTGGAAAGTATTCCCTGACTGTCGTATCCTGTGCTCCAGGAGTCAGGCTTGTGGCTACAAAATCCGCTTTCTAAAATTACACCAATCTCACCATCAAAGCACCACATCCTGCTCGCTTTCTTTTATTTAAGCTTGCTGACAGAAGAGAATAAATGTGGTGTCTACACACTCATCACTGCAAACAACAAAAAAAGTCCTCCCTTCACAAAGCACACAAATAAGGAGAGACATGAGACTGTATTTCCATTAGTCTATCACCACTCATCTCCTTAGGAAATAACTCGGACGCTTCGCCTCTCACTGTCAGCATTTTTCTACCCTGTATGAAATTATAACCAATTCAGGTTTTATTGTCTGTGGGAATGCTGGGTAAAGGAAAAGCAAAAGTGCCAATGCAAATGCATTTTCTACCTTGAAGTGCCTCTAAAAAATCTAAAAAGCTCTGGGAACTGGTGCATGCAGGCAGAAAATACTGGACACTCCCCAGCCACCCCCAAAAACCAAAACCAAACCGCTCTGGTCATTCACCCTCACCAGCTTTTCCCAGAAGCACTAATGTGGGCTGACAGCCACTGTTTTTGCTTCATTATCCCTCACTTCCTAGAACTGGTATAGATGACAAGGAGCGTCATGACATTGGCAACCAGCCGTCAGCACACGTTGCTCATCCCGGAGCGGCTACTTCCTTCAAAGTCCAGGATTCCCGCGATTCTCTTACCCCCCCATCCCCCCACGCTAAGGGTTTAGGAAGGTGCCACTCCGCGGCTGCAGCGTGGCGCTTGGAGAGGCAGCGCCTGACCCTGGCACCGCACCCGAACGCACGGGGAACCCGGGAGTTCCCGGCCGGGGGCAACACCGCACCCCGCGGCCGCCGGGGCCCGCCCGTTCCCCCGGCACGGAGGGAGCTGCCTCACGCCCTTCAGGCCATGCGGACAATTCCGAGGCCCAAGAAAACGGGCCCCGAACAAGCAACAAAGCGCGGCGGGTCCGCAGGGGCACCGGTTCCCCGAGTGCGAGGCGGTCGCCCGGGCCGCCGCCTCCACTCGCTCCCCAGCGCCGAACAAAGCGGGGCCAGCACGGTCCCTGGCCAGCCCCCGCCCACCGTACCTGGTGCCTCTGAGCGCGGACGGCGCTGAACATATTGAGGGCCTCCGGACTGCGGGGGAAGAAGACTCGCAGGCGCAGCCCGGGCCGGCCGGGAAGGGGCAGCGGAGGAACGGAGGGAGAGGAGAGGAGAGAGCGGAGGGAGCGAAGAGAGCGGAGGGCGCGGCGCTGCCGAGGGAAGGCTGCGGGAGGAGAGCGGAGCGAAGAAGCGCGGCCACGAGAGCTACGGGCACACGCACGGCACTGCGCCCCGGACCCTCCGCCTCCGCGGGGCGGGAGGAGAGTGGGGAGGGGAGGAGGCGGTGCTGGGGCGGCCCCGCTCGGCTACGAAACGATCCGGCCCCCCGCCCTCCGCGCCCGAGGGCGCTCTAGCCGCGGCCTCCCCCTCCCCCGGCTGAGGGCCGGCGGGAAGAGGCGCCGTGCCCCGTGGAGGGTGAGGCGGAGGAGGTGGTTGGGGCGGAACCGCCGTGCTCCTTTCTGCCGGTATTGGCTGCCGCCTGCAGCGTTGCTTGCAGTGCTCAGCCACGAGGACAACTGGTTCAGTAACCTTTATTTTTCAAACCTGGCGCTGCCTGTTCTCAGCCACGACACCCCCTCAGCCATGAGACCCGCGCTGCCGTGACACTGCCTCAGTCGTGACTCTCCTTCAGCCATGTCAGCTCCGCAGCTACAGCTCTACTTCGGTTACTACTCCTCCTCTGCCGTAACACTCCCTCAGTCGTTTCACCCTTCGGCCATCGCTCCCTTTCAGCCATAACACCCCCTCAGCCACGACTTTTCCCTCATCCGTTTCACCTCCTCAGCTATTACTCCCCCTCTGTCATTGCTCCCCCTCGGCCGTGGATCCCTCTCAGTTATGAACCCCCTCAGCCATGACTCCCCGTCAGCCACAACACTCCTTCAACTGTAACACCCCCTCAGCCATGTTACCCCCTCAGCTATAGCACTCCCTCAACCATGACTCTTCATCAGTCTGGGCTGTAGTTCAAGGCATCATACCTATTTGACCAAAAAAATACCGTGTTTAATGTTTGGAACTCTCCGTGGCAGCTTGCCCCTGTGTGAGGCCATGCCAGCTTCATCCCACCTCACTCCATCTCCCTGGAATCCCTCTGGGAATGGCATTTTCCCAGCTGGATGAGAAATATACCCACACACTCTTCAGGATAAATTCTGTCTTTCCAGGGAAATTAATTTTTAAACATCCCTGCTGATAAACGAGGGGTATTTGAAGCCCTGTCTGTTTGTTATGTGTTTGCAAGCTCCTGATTCATGGCTGGGCCTGAGAGCTGCTGCAAGAGCATCATAAATAAACTATGGGCTGGGTGATGTCTGAGGATCCATGTTTGCTTCCTGATTTAAAGTGCCAAGGTCACTTGGAAGGCAGCATACACTTTCCCGTGCAATTTCCCTGAGTGCTTCCTCCGGATTCAGAGGCTGCCTTGATCAAGAAATAGGAAGCCTGTAGATTACGTTAGATACAGCTTCAGTGTCTCCGCTGTGCAATGTACATGATATTTTGTCATATATTATAATATTTATCCATTTCTCTAACACTCTTCAAGAATCTCAGTGGAGAAGCATGTTTCAAAACACTGAAGTTGGGCCATTCTGAGGTTTCACACAGAAAGGGCTTTAAAATACTGCAAATAATGATCTTGTCTCATCAGAAGCAGGCAGAGGCATTAAGCTGTAGGTATATTCCTCACCTGCACATATATCTCAGCTGCAGATGAGCCCTCTCCAGCTTCTCACCTTGCCCATAGCAAACAGGATAATCCCAGCTTCCGGCCTCTCTGAGACATTCCCACTGCCTCTTTTCAGTTTTTAAATCACCAGCCACACTTCACCTTTAAATCACCTTCCCACTCTCTGCTTTCTTTTGAATGAAGTCTCTTATCAGGGCTCTGCTAATCAAAGGCAAAGCTGGGAGGGAGAGGGAGGTAAAGGAATGATGATCAAATAGAACGGTGCTGGGATGTTCCTTAATTAAGTAAATCTCTGGATTACACAAGCTGCTGTTCCGGTTTTCTTAGGGATGGAGATGCCTTTATGAATCACCATCAATTTTCATTGTCAGCCACCACTTGTGACGTCAGAGAGCAGGAGCAGCAGCTTCCCCACAGCACAGTTAGCAGATGAGTGTTCCCAGTTATTTTCATATAGACCCCCGTGACAGGGGAACACTTTCAGGGTTTTGCAGAGCAGGGCTAGGCCAGGAGCTCAGCTCTCCTTTGGGCCAATTGCATTCTGATCACCCAAATTCACTCCCACTGAAAAAAAAAGGGGTTTTTTCCTCCGGTCTTTGCTTTGCAATCAACATGAAATTATTTTAAATCATTAAAGCACCCTTACTCTGGATGAGATACTATGATGATGGAAGGTACTTCTATAACACGCAAATATCTTCGTTTCAAATGGCTAGAAGCTTTGCAACCCTTCCCAATGAAACTTGTGCTAAATATTAATTGTTTCTAAAGAAGAACACATTATGGAAAGGGAGCGGTGGACTGAGTTGATACCAAGAGATTGAGTTACCGGGAGCTGAACCAGAAGAACTGATTGTTATGCTTGTGGAGGCTCTGGATGTTCTGCATACCTGTTGTCTCCTGCCATGGAAAATACAGTCTAATGCATGGAAAGCCCTCTTGCTTGTCATCCAAGTGGCGTGTTTCCCGTAAGTCAGGTGTCTGTAGGTGTCCCTGATGGCTCTTCTGTTGGTCTCCACCACATCTCATCCAAAGATCTGATGTCTCTGGGTATTGCAAGGCTTGATGTTACAACATCGGACTCTGCTTCCTATTGAGCTTTGTCATGAAAACCACCCAAGAGGGGAAAATATTGTATTTGGTTAGAGCAAAATATGTGGCTTGTATTGCTGCTGTAAAATTGGAGGAAGTGTAGAAAAAATATATTACTCCTAGAAGTGAGAATAAGGGCTTTTTTTTTCCTCATGAGCTGCTCTACAAAATGTCTTTAAATCCAGAGTCACGTAGTGTTTCTCTGTGGACACAGACTAGCACAGCTCAGTGCAGTGCAGCACCACCAGCCAGGGAATCCAGTCCCTGCTCTTGTTTTAAATAGAAAATTGTTTTTATGAATGAGCAAAATGCTTTGTGAAAATGAATACAATTTAAATACCCTTTATCATGTATATTTTTGAAATATATATAGAGAGATATGTATTGCAATTGAAATTTACTTGGGTTCTGTGTAATTGTCACTTACACCAATCTACTCATTCCATAACTTTTCCTTGCTGCACTTTGGAAGGGTTTTCAATAATTCATTCTGGTTGCAAAAGTACTTGTGTGGAACACATTTTGTCAGTGCCTTGGCTCTCAGAGTCCTTAGCAGTGACATTTTAATGGTGTTTGGGCTGGGTTGGGGTTAATGGTCCACACTGAACTCTTCCCTGTAAATTCTGGCACGTCGTTTGCCATCTGGCTGGCTGATAAGAGCTACTCTGAGCAGGGCAGTTCATCTCCTTTCCTTCCCCGTGGCAAAGCAGTGATAGTCTTGGATAAATTCTCTACATAGGAGCAAAGAATGTAGAAAATTTATAAGCACTATGAAGGAGTATCAAAAGACACAGGTTTAATAGCCATGGCCTCACATTTTAATGGCAGGTTCTCTAGTCATCAAATCTCTGTTCATCTTTCTTGAAAAATATAAACAACTTCCCTCCTTCATTTCAGGAGACACCATTCTTCCACCACAGTCACCTTCCTTGATTTGTGTTGGACAGAAAGCTAGAGACTGCCACACCAAGGCTACAAATTATGTCTTGTCTCATTTCCATTAAGCAAACAGAAGTCTCCTTAATTAATTCCATTGGATGAACTCCATAGGAAACATTCAGAGGATTCTGATAGAGCCACTAGTTAATGTCTTTAAAAAAACCACTTCTTTCGTCCTTGAAGGATCAATTCTTCCATCTCAAAGACACAGCCTTTGGGATGAAGCCTCATGTGAGCTCCCAGCTGCAGATACATCTTGCACAGAGAAAATAGCTACAATTTTAGAAAAAATTATGGCTTTTATAACTCTTTCAAGACAATTCTCCCCAGGCAACTGTCAGCAGATCCATTCTGGGCATGGAGATACTACCTTAATTTATATTACAAGTTATTTTTCCTTGGCCTGGGACAGTATTTAACCCAGATGTAACATCAGTTCGGAAGTATGGATGTGTTCACAAAACAGTACCTGTCCCATCATCATTCTTGGAGCAAAAAAATCCAAAGTTGATATTCAGACTTGATTCCAAACATTTGTGGTGGCACATTTGTGAATGCCTCATCCCTGGAAGTGTCCAAGGTCAGGTTGGATGGGCTTGGAGCAACCTGGGACAGTGGAAGGTGTCCCTGCCCATGCGGGTGGGTGGAACAAGATGAGGTTTAAGGTCCCTTCCAACCCAAGCCGTTCTGAGATTCTCTGATTTTAAGGAGGCTGGTCTAAAGTCTGATCCTTTTGACTTTGCACGCGTGCTCAAGAGGTTCTGATCAGAAATAAGCCTTTAAAAAAATCTCTAGTTTGTGGCTTTCCTATAGAACTTGAAATTTTGTTATTGGTTCCTTAGGACTGGAAGCCTAGTTAAAATTAAAGGCTTTTCAACTACATTAACTTATGGTTGCTGGGCAGTGATATTTGCAAATATATTCTGGTTGTACATTACAAAAACGCTGCCTCATTCCATACACCTGTACATCTTGCTTCCGTAAGGACAATAGTTTCTTTGGCTGAAACATCCTGTTCAGAGGGTTACAATAAAACACTTTGCACTTGAATTGTTTGCCTTCCTGACCCCTCAGCTTTCTGCCAGCTTCTGACTGTGCACGCAAGTAAAAGCTTTGTACTATTTGTTCTTGGGGCTGCATTCACTAAGTGTTTGCTGGCTGTACTGAAGCCTGGTAGCTCCCAGTTTGCTTTTCCTTCTTTTTAGTTTTCTCCCTCTGGAGTTGCATCATTAGTTTCACTCATGGTCCTGGTGAAAAATCAGAATGTTAATTAAGAATGGTAACAGTGGGGAATCTCTGGAAAACAAATGAACAGAGACCTGATTGCCTCTATCCCAAAGAAGAGCTGTGTTGGGTCATGCCAGAGAAGGAAAGGGAGATGTGTAAATCCCAGCCTCTCGTGATGACGCATCAGGGACTGCTGTTAGGCCACCACAGTTGTAAGAGGCCGCTCCTTGCCAGTGGTATGTTCTTCAGCCTCCTGCATCCCTGCTGTGATTATTAAGGGATGGCTGTAATTAGGAACACCAGAACACAGCGTCGGCAGCAGGGCCAGGGCACCAACAGCCTGGGGGGTCTGGTCTGCTCCCACACATCCCGTGGCTGTGAGGGATACGCTGCCTGTCCTCCCTGCTGCCAGACAGGTGAGCTTTTAAAATAACATAAAGGGTGGGTGACCAGGTAGGGATTTAGCTGCTCTGCTGGGAATTTAAAAGAGAATGAAGCATCCTGTTCTATCATCAGCTCAGAAAGTGTTCCAGAAAATGACTGAAAATTTATACTGAGAGGTCCATAGCTCCTGTGGCAGGGCTTTTTTTTTCCAAGCAAAACTCTTATTTCAGCTTTTACAGAAGAACCCAGCATCCTTCAATTTTGATTTTTTAATTAATACTAACATCATAAGGTATGAGGACAAAATTATTTAAGAGTTGGACTGTGCATTTGTAATGTCTGCACAAGCAGAAGAATAGATTTCTGATGTCACTTTAACTGTGCTTATATGTTCCAGCCATAGTAATGCTATGAGTAATTTAACTTTAAAAAGAGAAGAAAAATGTAGAAGAACCTTTATGTCCCATGAAAGGAAAACTGTTCCCACTGTATATCCCTGCCAGCACAAGGGCAGAAGGTTAATGAGAACCCCGCCTTGAGGGTTGGTTTTACAATGAGCACAGGAACAAGCCAAAGATGAACTGTGCTGTTTCTTGATCAAGAGCAATGAATTAATCTTCAACCTCATAATTTATTCCAAAGAACATAGAAATTTATTGTAACTGTGTTCTCACTCTGTATTATGCTGCAGCTTGACAGTGCTTGAGAAAATAACCTGATACGTGGATCCTCTTTGATTTCACAAATGTCAGGAGGACATTCAGCACTGGGGGGGGTTTAACATTTGGGACACGTGTCTTTTATTGATGTGATTTGTTTCCAAAAGCATTGGTGACTGCCACACCCAGCCTGTTGTGGGTTGTAGGTTTTGAGAGGGCTGAGGAAAGCTTCCATGGAAATGAGATCTTTGAACTGAAGGTAGAGTTTGTGTTGAAATCATTTCTTTCACGTAACTCACAATACATTGCATTTATGTAGCACTTTCTGTTTGAAGACTTCAGAGCTATATGTAAATTAATTCTGCAGCATAGAAATGCATAGGAGAAGATAACTATTTCATATTTATGTTTCACTTTTCAGTGGTGTTTGTTTCCACAGCTCAGTGGACTGCATGGAGAGAGCTGTCTGACCTGACCGACATCACTGAAGTGCAAGGACTGGCATTGCTGACAGAAATGAAGTTTCCCAGCTCTTGAATCTACAGACAATACGGTGAAAGGAAGATCAGGGCAGTCTGCACGCATCAGAATTTTTGGGGGACTTCTGCAAGTGCAGCATATGGTGTGTGTCTGATGCGTGGGATGATCCACGATACCTGTGAGGGAGTAATGAGAGGGAGCTGCAGCAGAAAACAGATAATGGGAATGCTATTTAAGGGCACGTTTGAGAAATACCTGTGATTTTTAGCTGAACTGCTTCAACCCAAGTGCTCCCTCACGGGATCTGTGTGGGGGCTGGATCTTCAGTGCCTATCTCTCCCCTGCGGTGCAGGGAGTTAACTGCCTGTGCCTGCTCTCCTTGGAGCCTGGAAGAGGCTGGGGCTTGCCAGAAGGGATATGGGGGACAGGGGCTGTGTAAGGAATGCGAGAAGGACTTTATTTTACTCCCTATTGCAGTGGGATTCGCTTTAATGGTGGGTAAAAGGAGAGCCAGGGCAGCTGAGGCCGCTGTGTGTGCATGCTGCCTTTGAAACCAGAGCACGTCACTGCTTCCAGCTCCTGTTTCATATTCTGCTGGGAGCTTCTGGTTGCAATGCTAATTCGAGCAAATCTCTGACAATTTAAGTGGGAGAGGTTCATGTATAATATCTGTAGTATGACCTGTTTATACTAAGGAAATCATCATCATTAAAATAAAAGCACATGAGTAACTGCAAGTTTCTCCTTAACAAGAATATTCAATTTAAATACAAGTAAACAGGAACAAAGTGGTCTTATTTTTGAGCTAGTCAGTGCATATTTTTGTATCATCAGGTATAGATACAAAAATGCTGCTAGCAAGGATTTTCTTGCTATTTTCTAAGTAAGTCCGTGAGAGACTTTTCTCTCACGAGAGGCAGCAGAGTTATGTAAACAACCAAACACCTGCAGCCTTGAAAAGTCTTGTTTATGGTACAGTAGAAAATGTTTTGACAATGGATGTTTTAGGATTTTAGCCAATCACCCCAAGGGGTGGCTGATCCTTTGTCCAAATAGACTATGATGAAAAAAGTCTATAAAGAGTTTGTAAAATAATTAAATAAATCAATCTTGCTGCACAATTCCTGCCTGCTCGATCTTCTCTCCTCCTCCCTATGGCTGTGGGACACGGTAAAATAACCTAGGGTAGCAGTAATAATCAGGAATCAGTAATTGCACAGAAGCAACCTCAAGCTGCAACACTTTGTAGTGCAGTCACAGAACATCTGCATAACGAAAATGCAGTGCACTTCGAAAACATGCACATGAGTGCAAACAGGACAAGCACTGGAAGGGTTATGGAAGGTAGAGCAGCACAGGGGGAAAGTGTAAAGGAACACATTTGGAGTGGGATGTATTTTTCCTGCAGCACCAATGTCCCTTCCAGAATCTGAATTACTGCCCAGCCTTGAGAGGGGACAAAAAGGCTGGAGACATTTAAAATTCCAGCATGATGGCTGCCAATCGGGATGGACTAGATTGGCAACAAGAGTATTTGGCGCACATGCAGTGTCATCTGCTCTCCTGAGGACTGCAAATTCCACCATAAGGTCATGCATCTCACTTTCTGGCTCTATCCTTTTAGCACAGAGAGGGAGAACCACGACAGGCTGCCTTGTGTTACACTGGAGTATTAATAGTGCTGTTAGCTGCCCAAACACTGCGGGGAAATGCCCAGTTTATTTCTTTAAATATATATTGTATCTGTGCATTTCACAGTGCCGTTCTTATATGTTGTACATACCAGGATAGTCAGGAAGTTAAACAATAAACTCTGTTTTTACTAAGATGAAATACTCTATGTTGACGCTCACATGGGTCTCGGTTATTCTATTGTCACACATAAAATGAAGAGTGTGTAACATGCTGATATGTAAATGTTTGTGGTGCCAAGACAATTGCTGGTGTGTGATAGCCATGGGTGTTTTGTTCCAGCTTCAAAACTCTGCAGCCATCCATCCCTACCAGTCAACAGCAAGTTCCTACTCCTGTCAGAGTTAAAAGCATGTTTACCTTTGAACTTGGTTGGAACAAGAACTGGCCCTGTGTGGGGCTGAGGGAAATAATTGACCGTAGGAGCATTTACTTCACTCATCTCTGAGTTGATTTGAACCAAATTACTCATGTTAATTGCAGCACATTTTACTTACAGTTTTACAATCCTGAGTACCATGCAGGTCTCCAGTACTAGGAATGATACGTATTTAGGGGAAAGAGAAAAAGGCATTAGTGGTTTTCTGCCAGCTATGTTCAGATAATACACACAGACCCAAAAAGTCACACAGCCACTCAAAAAAATAGAGTATGTATTCAGCTTTTGTCAATTCTCGTAGGTACCAGACCAAACAAAGCAGATGTTCATTTTATATCAGTCTGCTTTGTATTGCTGAGGCCCAAAGTTCTGAAAAGAAACTGAGAATGTTGTCTTGCTTTTCCCCAAAACTGATAATCTCTCTTCATCTCTTGAAGATGAAGAGAGAAAATTCAACACATGAAAAATTAATCTCTTGAATTTTTGCCTCTTGTTCATTTATGTCTTGTCTTCTCAATGTCCTTTCTTCAGTAATTTCCATTGCCTGCTTTTATGCCACTTTGGCAAAACCCAAGGTGATAAATTACCAACTCTTCAGTAGAGAGAACAATCTCCAGTAACTTTACCTTGTGGTGCTTTTGTGGGATGCCTTATCTTTCCTTTTGCATATACATGAAGGGGATCTGAATGTGTTTGATGGGAAAGGGGAAAGAGCAGCACCATTTATGAACTCCAGTTTAAAATCTGTACGTGAAACCTGAATCCCTCTTGGTTTTGTGGTCACTTCCTTTTTGTGAGTGAATCAGGATTATGCCCTGTTGTTATTTGCAATTCTACTATGGTTATTTTTCTTTAAGTTTTCCCCACTGTAATCTGTGATTCCATCACCAAGATGAATGATTGTAGTCTTGCAGCAACTTGGAGAGATTTATAGGCCTCATTTTACATCTTAAGAAGCTGAGGCTCAAAAAGGCCACATTATTGGTTCAAGTTACAAAGGAAGAATGGAGCAAAACTGTGAGTTAAAGTTAGATCACCCAAGTCCTGTATTAACACTTTCACCCTAAAGCTGTTGTTGTTGTTGTGAACAATATGACTCATGCATGTAACATGTCTTTTCTGTATGACCATTTAGAAGAGGACCACCTTATGAATATGGATAACCATATGATCTACTGTATAATCTTAGGGAGGAAAAATCCAGAGGGATTATTATCATTTAGATAAGATTAAAAACTTGAGCTTTTTTTAAAGCCTCAGTAGAGGCTGATGGCAAAAATAAGTGGCTGGCTGCAGGTATTGCTGTGCAGGTACCTTCCTATATTTCCTAGCTACCTCTTTAATCTTTGAAAGATTAAATGTTGGGACTGGGAAACTGTATATTTGGGGAAAGAATGGGTAATGACATGGTCATAGTGAAAAGTTTGGTGAAGCAAATGAAAGAAGGAAACATTCTCAAGCTTTCCAGGATTTTGAACTTCAGAATTAAAAAGCCAAACCAAACCAGAGAAAAAAACCCCAAAACCTGCAGTAACTTTGCAAGGTTGATGGGACAAGCACTTCAACACACACCTCAGTTAGACACAGATTTACAGGGTTCTGCAAATTAGGGTTAAAAGGGAGAAAAGGGGATGTATTCTACAGTTGCTTGTAATTCTGATTATAACAAAGAGAGAGTTTTTTCAGGAGGATCTAGATCTGTTTCTATGAAAATAGAAATGTGACAGACATTGCTACAATATGTTTCTGTAGTTCTGCAAATCCAGCTGAAGAAACAAAGGGTTGGGAAGAGCAACCCCTAGAGCCCCACCATGCTTTTTATCACCCCGCGCACCGCTGCACTTATGTGCTGGGATGCTGTAATGCACAATGAAATCACCTCAACCTAGGAATCAACTTTCTGAGGAGTTTTTCTTGCAAAATCAACCCGAATCATTCAGCAGGTTGATTTTGCATGGGAATGGGCAGGGGCTGGTGATTCTTGCACCTACTTTTGCTACTACAGCCAACAGACAATGGGCTGTGGGGTGGGGATTGCAGTGCTATGTGCAGTGTGTCCCTGGATGAGGCTGGCTTGGTGTTCAAGACCAGGAGAGTATCATAGAGTGGCTACTTGTAGTTATTTCATTATCAGTAGGGCAAAATAAGTACAAAGTAATAAATCATAGAATCACAGAATGGTTTGGGTTGGGAGGAACCTTAAGCTCCTCTCATTCCACCCCGTGCTACGGGTAGGGACACCTTCCATCAGACAAGGCTGCTCCAAGCCCTGTGCCACCTGGCCTTGGATGAAGGGGGTGGGTGCATGGCAAACTCGTTGCTCACTAAATCCCTCAGTAATAAGGCACAGATGTGGAAACAATTAAGAGGTAGATGTAAAACTTTTAATTGAAGAAAGCACTTCTTTAAATAACACAAATGTAATTCCTCTGGAATTTATTTCCAGAGGAGGCAATGGAGGCTGATTTGAAATGGGATTACACAATTTCATGGATGCCAGGTACATGAAGAACTATACAGGGAAGTCAGAGATGTATCCTCTCACTCGGGGCATTAGGAGAGACCACAGGAAGTGTCTCATGGGCTTGCCCGAGACAGCATTTTCTGTTCTCATTTGTGTGTGAGACGGACCAGTGCCCTAAGGGCACTATATAAAAAGGCCTGGGGTTGCTAAATATGTATCCCAGATATTGGATTTACTTTTGCTTTGAGTAGTAAGTACCTAATAATCTGTGAACTACTGTGAGCATAAACACCAGATAAAACATTGTCAGGAATATTAGGAAACAAACAGCCAGGCACAACAATATCCATTTCAAGTACATATTGAGGAGGAGTTTACTCTTTCAAGGTTCAGCCTTTTTGGTATCAAATAGAATTTGTGCCTTAAAGAGACACCCAGAATTCCTGCTCTGGTTTCCTGGGTATTTTCAAGGTGTGGAAAGGAGCAGTTTTGCAAGGACTTGTGGAGATCTCTGGAGACTGACTTTCCAGGGGAATGGTACAGCTGTTCCATGCAGCCCTTTTAATCTCTTCTGAGGATGCCTGCAGTTAGGCTGGGCACAGCTTGGATTTGGGCAATTTTTTATGGATCAACGCACTCCTCATTTTGTTAAGCACTCAAGATACAGCAGTAATTATTGTTGTACCTGTCACCTACAAGTGACCCAATCTACTGCCAACACATCAATCATGACAACAAATAAAGTACTTGGGGGACAAAGAACCCCCATGTAAACCCCCATATGACAGGAGACAGCCTGTATGATTTTTAAAATTTGGGCTCAGATTCCTTTCTGGCTTAGTATGTTTGCTGCATATTGATTTTCCTGGAGTTATATAAGGCCTAAGCCCAGCCCTTTGTCACCAAAAGCAGCACAGCTGTTTTCAGGACCATGAGTCATGTGTGTGACTTCTCTTTTTAACTTCCCACTGGCTTTTTAAAAATACACTTCCAATCAGTTTTGCTTTTCAACACCAAAGAGAAAAAGCAGTAAGTTTTCCTGAGAACTGGAGATTTGGGCAAAACATTAAGTCTTCATATGCTAAGAAGGTTGTGCTGAGAAGTTTTGCTAAACTCTGGTATTGACATGATGTTATTGAATATGGGAGATGTGTATCTGATTATATACATCTAAAATTCACGTTGACGGTACTAGAATTGTCCTATTTAAGCAGTAGTGAAACAAATTAATGTTAGCAGCAGTGGGAAAATTGAGAAACGCAGACTACACTCTCACTTCTTTGGAATTGTGTTCACTTACAGTCAATTAAGTATTAAGGCCTGTGAAAGTGGGTAAGCCGAAAAAATAATAAACATGGGTACAGGGTGCAACTGAAATTCTCATTGAAGTACCTTGTGTAATTCCAGCTGGACCAGCAAAACAACACTGATGACAAAACCCAGCTTTTCCTCAGCCTCTCTGTGGTGTTTCAGAACTGTAACAACCTGGTCTCCGTGTACTTGCTTTTGCACCTTGTTTTGTTTTGCTCTGACTTCTGTGACAGGGATCTACTCTGGGCTGGCTGTGCCTCCAAAGGGAACTCTCTGCTCTCCTGAGGTAACGTCCTCTTGTTCCTCTCCTGGTCTCTGCCATGACCCCAAGAAGGAGCGGTTGGGCATGTGTGTGTTGTGCCATTTGTGATCACAGCATCTCCCAGCTGAGCCATACCTCTGCATTACGCACGGAGTGTGGAGAACCCCTGCCAATTGCCCCAAGTCACCTGGCAATCCGTGCCATGCCTGCGGAATTTCAGGAGTTAGTTTTAGGGGTTGAAGTCCGCCCTATTTACCGTCAGGCTTATCAAGTGAGGAATTTATGGCGCCTCTCCTCAGTCCAACTCGCTCTTACTGATTTAAAGAAGCCACTGCAGAGCTTTGAGTGGCTTTCCACATGTGGTTCTGGCACCCAGGTACTGGACTTGTCTCAGGAGCCATACTGGGAGTCAGGTAATGTGTATAAAGCACTCTGAAAAGTAAGAACACCCCAGTTTAGGAAAAATTCCTTCAGGGAAAGGCTGGTCAAGCATTGGAACAGGCTGCCCAGGGAAGTGGTGGAGTCACTGTCCCTGGGAGAGTTCAAAATGTGTGAATGTGGCACTTGGGGACACGGGTTAGTGGTGGCCTTGTGCTGGGGGAATGGTTGGACTTGATCATCTTAGAGGGATTTTCCAGCCTGAAGGATTCTGAGAGTCTAAGTTCTGGGTCTGTGTAGGGTGGTGGCTTTACAGTAGTTTAGATTGGATTTGTTGAAGTCACATCACTGATTAGATGATATACACATTTCATATCCTATTACATTTGTATGGTAAATTTATAAACTCTATATATTTGCACTCATCTCCTCTAAGGCTTTTGGTCTGCTTTATGAGCTCAGAAGCAACAAGCATCCTGGTGGCTGCTGTGTCCAAGATCAAATATAAAAATACAGTGAGGGTTAATGAACAGAACCTCCAAACATTTCTAGAGTTTTATGCCCCTCACACAACTGCATAAATTTCAACAAAAGAGTTGGTTTTAGTAAAAATAATGGCAGAGGCATGACAATGCAAGAAAGGCTGAGACATGACAGTTTTTGTATATATTACAAACCTCTCTGCTTTGTTTGAAAGCTTTTCACTTTTGTGTTTGAAACCTGGCAAGAAACTCAAAAATCTGGTGCAAGGTTTTTAAGATGGATTTTTCCGAGGGAAAAGTCAGTGGACCAGCTTCATACCACCATCACAGTTTAGGTAAATTTATGCATTTAAGAAGGCAGACACCAAGTTTTAAGTCGATTTGTACCAGTGCACCCAGAAATACATGCAAGAACACAAATATAATTTCTTTTTATCTCTGTATATATATGTATATGTATATATGTGTGTGTGTATATATATATATAATTTTTTTTTGTTTTACACATAGATACCCATGTGTCAAAATTCTATCCAAGCCCAAACCAGGACACCGTGAGCTGTACAGAGACATAGATTAGTGCATAGGTGGGAGGTATATCCAAATTCCCTCCCTTGGGGATAACCCTGGGAGTAGCCACAAGCACAAGTCAGGGCAGGTTCAAGCTGTGGCTCTGCCTTTTATAAAACAATGCTGCTGCTTAGCAGCTATTTTCTGCCTGGATGAAAGCAGAAACCTTGCAAATCTTAAATATGTAGGTCCAGGCAGAGGCCAAGTTAAGTATTCTTTACCCTAACTCTGTCTGCTCCTCTTTTTTCATGATAAAAATTTCCATGAAAAATAAGAGGGAGTGTAGGATGCAGAGCCCTAAAGGAGGGATTTAAAAAGAAATTAATAGGAAATAATATGATGCACAGGAAGACTTCAGCCACTATGGGAAATAAAAAAGACCTGCAGAGGAGATAAAAATAATTTAATTCAGTCCTTTAGAGCCACAATTAAACTTGATTTAAAATTTTCCTTTTTTTCCTCCATGGATGAAATTACAAATATGTGTTCTTTCTTCCATAAAACTTAATGTGGAATGGAGAGGCCAAGGATATCTTTTTCAATATATCTCTATTATATAGATACATTTATTTCATAATACATCTCTATAAAGGTATATTCAGTATCTTTATTTACAGGTATTTTTGTTCATGTCAGTCAGATGTTCTCATGTACTGAAATGTCATTAATGCCTAAGGATGAGCTTCAAACAGAGCCACAGCCAGCAGCCTGGAGAGCTCTTGCACTTGCTCACTGACATACCCTGTGCTGCTGGCAAATTGCTTAAAGCCCCATTTCCAGAGATCGTTGTATCCCTAGAAATGCAGTTGGCACTCAGACATCACATTTTCAAAGGAAAATCTAATGAAAAGAAAAAGAGGTGCCTAAATCTCAGGGCAACTGGGTGCTTAATGTATGAAAGTACGTCTAAAAATCCCATTAGGCATCTAACTGACATCACAGTCTGTCTGTAGAGTAATTCCCTAGGAACTGATCTCTCTCTATGCACCTTTCTATATTTTTTGAGTGCAATACACGTCATCATGGCCCAGTATCCATGTAAAGTAGCATAAATTCTCCCCTAATGATGAACAAGACAGCCAAGTCTCACTATTTGCATATCCTGATCTGGAAATTGTAGGGCAAAGAGACTGAACTCCATGCCTTTTCCAACAAAAAAGACTGATGGATAACTTGTGAAAAATAGAGCCCTTTCATAAGCACCTGAAGCTTTTCCTTTTGTTCAAGGCTTAAATACTTCCAAACACCTGGTATTAAGGATTTAATTGTAAATAAATCAACTTTGGATGCTAAAATTCTGGCTTTGCTTTGAAAATCCCATCAAGAGAATCACAGAATCCCAGACTGGTTTGGGTTGGAGGGGATCTTAAAGATCACCTCACCCAACTCCCCTTCTGTGTGCAGGGACACCTTCCACTATCCCAGGTTGCTCCAAGCCCCATCCAACCTGGCCTTGGACACTGCCAGTGATCCAGGGGCAGCCACGGCTTCTCTGGGCACCCTGTGCCAGGGCCTCCCCACCCTCACAGCAGAGAATAGGGAATGGATTCGTTTGCTGTCCAATTCCAGTAACAGGAATGAAAAGAGAAATTGTGTTCTTATTTCCCTTAAGTGTGCCTCAGGGATGATTTCCCTTATGGTTTGATCACAGGTAACCTACACTCAATGAGCCCAGTGATGAGAGGTGCCCACACATCCTAATTCCCAAAGCAGGAGGAGCTCAGCAGAGCTGGCCTTGCAGCAATCCATGAGCTGGAAGATGAGATCACGTAACTGAATCCTCAGATTTTCCTGATGCTCTCTGACTCTGCCCATTCCCTGGCAGGTTTGTGTGTCAGTTTACCTCTGCACAGCCTTGTTCATGCAAAGTAAACGCAACTGGGTTGGCTCCTCCAGCTGCAGCAAGAACGGGAAAAGAGAAACAGCCAAGGTGCCTGGCAAATGGACAAGAACAAAATGGGAAATTTTGCAGAGAAGCTTTTGGAAATTGCTGAATCTTTAGGAGCTGGGTGACAATTTTCCTGTAAAACAGCAGGGAACAGAAAACATTTGGAATTCTTAATATAATGACAGTGCTTTTAAACTTCCACTAAGAACAGAGTGACACAGTCATATGTTGAAGGTATTTTTGCTGTCGAATTTCCAACCTTGCAACTGTCCTGCTCTGGCCCTGAGGGCTGCTCTTGTACAAACCCATGTTGACATAGTCACTAAACTTTGGAGGGCTTTGAGCAAGGAAATGATCTGTAAGATGGAGGCTGCAGAAAGCAGTCTGTGGGCATGATGCCATCAGAAGCAATAAGCAATACAAAAACACATGTTTATTTGCTGTTTATCTTCGTGTTTTGAACTCACGCTATCAAATGTTGAAAAAGCCTTGATGAATTTGTGCTGTTACTTTTAAGCAAGTTGTCAGAGACTGAAATATTATAGTTTATGGCTTAAACATTTTCATGAAGAACTTCTAGCAAAACTGTATTACAAAAGCTGCAGAGAAGACTACCTCACCCTGCATAGGCCTTCGGAGTGAGGCCCTACACACCGCTCGCTGATGAAGATAAGATAAAGTGACTCAGGTCTGGGCTGGGGAAGAAGAATCCATTCAGAGGGGTCAAGCTTAGCACCTTCAGGGTGGAGGCCACAGCCCCAGGGCTATAAGTTGCCAGGCTTGAACAGACCCTCACACCAAAGGGTGGAGGGAGAGAGGCTTTGGGTGTGTGTTGGCAAAGCCTCTGGTGAGAGAGGCTCCTGCTCCACTGTGCAAAGGAGCCCAGCCAGGAGCTCCTTCATCTGGGGAGAAGCTGCATCCACCCGAAGGACAGAGGGGGAGAGGGGGTGACATGGCCCATCAAAGGCCCCCCCCAAAGGGGTCCCCAGACCCTGCACCAGAAATGATGCAACAAATCCTCAGTGTTGCAAGGGACAATGTCAAACTGGCCCCCTGCAAGGGAGGCACGTGGGCATTCCCACCTGCCCAAAGCATGTATTAATCCACTGGATTCTACACTCTTCGGCGTGGCGTGGCGTGGCATGGCAGCGGGGGCCCCTCACCACCAACAGACCAGATGGAGGGGAGCAACGAGATGTCTTTGGGACCCCTGGAAGGGTGATATGCTTCCACCTAACCCCTGTCACTCTCTCCCTATCCCCCCACCCCCCATGAACACTTCTTTTCTATTTCTTTCTTTCTTTCTTTTCTCTTTTTTTCCTCTTTGTCTCTTTTACTATTAAATAAATCATATCAAATTTTTGGCACCAACATCTAACCTCGTTTGGCTTTAATCTCATTTTTGGGTGTATTTTGAACCTTCAAAGTTCTTTCCATTTTGTACATCGAGACTTAGTTTTCTTTGCTCTTCTGAGTTTAAACCGGATCACAACACAAGTTAAGGTGGTTTTGTCACTAAATATCAAGTGGGCTTTGATTAGAGGCAGTTCAGTGCTATCAGTTCATTTTAGGAGACATGGAACACTGCCAGACTTCACCATGATGCTCCTGATACCACTGCCCTTAAAAGATTAACTAAACTTCTAAAAAGTACCTTTTAAAAATAATTCTGGTTCAAACAGAAACATCTGTTTTCTGGGAAACATCTCTTCGGGGAGAAATCACACTGTTGTGTGAAAGGGAGGGAGGGTGTCTGGATTGCTGACGGTGACAGCAGCTTTCAGTTCCATAAGGTTTCCCACCACGAGATTGATGCCTTACTTGAGTCTGAAAATGGCTGGCAAAAGACTTCTGGCTGACTGGAGGTGACTGTCAAACAAGTGCCTGTGGGAAGATGCTGTAGTCAGTCAGGCACAGTAAGTCCTTCTCTAAGACAACTGATCCTTGGCATGTGCAAACAGAGCAAACCCAAGAGTAACTATGCTCAGAGTGAAAAATAGAAATTGTATCAATTAACTTTGGCTGCATTTTCATCAATGTTTATCAAGGGAAATTATTCCCTGGTGAAAGACATCATCAAGTACAGGGTGTTCAGAAAATCACCACCAAAGTTGAATATTTATGAAAATTTAATGAGGCTTGTAGATTATATAACTGTCTTTCAATGCTGACTGCCATGGAATACTGGGAAGTCATGTGGTGGGAAATGAAGTGTACAACCCCAGTCCATGTGAGCTGATGAAGGCCAAATAGCAAAATTTAATGTCAGCCTTCTTGTGTGTTATATTCTAATTGCAATTAGTAGCTCTATGTACAGCAAGTCTCTTAGCAATTAGCTTGTTCTGCTTGAGCTTTGGAGTGGGAATGTAGCTCAGATATAACTGGCAAGAAGGAAAAGGTCTCCTAGGTTCAAAAGCAATGTGAGAATAAACTCACACACTTCCTCTGTGGAAAACAACACAGAATCTCAGAATCATTCAGGTTGGAAAAGGCCTCCAAAATAATTGAGTCTCATCTGTGACAGATCCCCACCAAGTCACCCAGCCCAGAGCACTGAGTGCCACATTCAGTCATTTCTTGTACATTTCAGTGCTCAAAAACTCTTGTGCAAATACTTAATGAGAACAAATGTAAAGACAAAATATTCTCCTAACCCCGAAAGCATCAGAGTAGCAGCACCTTGACCTTCAGTGTGGTGACAGACCAAGAGGAGCCATCCTTGCTCACCAAACTCCAGCTGAGCTGCTCTGCCTCATGTGTGAGGGGCATTATGCAGCCCAAAAGCTAAACTTCATGGAAGCTGCTTAACCTGGATCAGCTCCCCCTTCCCAGCCAGGACTTTGATGTTTAATTGCTCACCTACATGCTGCTTATCAGTGGGTCAATAGGCCACAGCCCAGCCACCCCAGGCTCAGACTGTGAAACCTGAATTTTATGCTGGGTTGGGAGGAAGAGCAAGATCTTCCTCACATCTCAGGATCAATATCCATCATTTAAACTTTACAAACAGCTAATAAACCTTGTCCCATCTTTGCACAGAGGAGACAGGTATCAATCTGATCCCATGAGTGCTGACACCTCAGAGAGATGTGAAGTAACTTGCCCAGCTGAGCTGAATCCCTGGTTTAATCAGTAGATAACATCCTCAACATGAGAAGATGCTAGTTTTAAATATTAACACTTCAGTATATGAAACCTGTCTCTGGCTGAAAAATAGGTTGTTTAATGAGGGAATAAATACAAGGAATCCCTTTGAAATGCAAAACTGCTTTTGGTTGTAGCAGAGTAAATATTAAAAGTGCTTCTGATGAATAAAACTCAAATGTTCCCTGCCCAAAACTGGATGCACAACAGCTGATGGGCTCAATAAAACACAGACAAAATGTAATGTAGAATAATAATCCATCAGCTTCCTCCAGAAAGGTACTCTGGTCCCCTACTTCAATTCTGTTTGTCTCGGTACAACTACCATCTTGCTTCTTTGCAGTCCATCCATACCAGAAGACAAGCTGGTTTATGCTGGTGAATTAGTTTGGTTTAATTTGACAGTCACCTCTTTCCCAGGTTAGTGAGGAGTTATTTCTGTAACATTTCAAAGTTGAAGTTTATATTTTAATGTGGCAGTAGTATTTTGACATACAGCAAGGTGCTAAAACAGGGCCTGAAAATGTCAGCTATTATGAGCAATGCTTTATAGAAAGGGATTATTCACTTGCTTGCTTCATTCCAATATTTACAGTTTGAAATGTCACCACTGTGAGGTTTAACTACCTCTCTCATAATTTAGATAATTTTACTTTTTTCAGGATTTACTCTTATTTCACAGTGATAAAAAATAGTGGTACTTCTATAAACAGCCATTCTCTCTTT
>NW_008238434.1:1023565-1025519 GCF_000691975.1 Corvus brachyrhynchos
GAGAAAAATACATGGAGAATTTGCAAGTAGGGGAATGTGGTTTCAGATGTTTCATGTTAACTCTTCCTTTGTCCCTCTTTATCCTTTCACAGTTCATTTGGGGTCTTTGGTCACCTGGCAGCAGGCTGTGTCTAAAGAGCCACGGCAGAAGCTCTGACAGCAGTGTTTGGCTTCTCCTGGGAAGGGGGAAAAGACACAGCACAGCTGGGGAGCACCAGTGCAGCCCTTGGCTCCTCCACACATGACATCCATGGGCACAAGAATCATTGCCAGCCATAGGTAAGGGGGAGAATTCAGAGCACTTTGCCCTTGCTTCAGGTTTGGCTGAGATTGGGCTGATCAGGGTTGGGCAGCAGCAAATCTTCCCTCGTCACTGCTGCTCTCCACAACCTCCCGGCAATGTCATAGAATCCTGGAATGGTTTGGGTTGGAGGAGCCCATCGAGTCCCACCACTGCCATGGGCAGGGACACCTTCCACTAGCCCAGGTTGCTCCAAGCCCCATCCAGCCTGGCCTTGGACACTTCCAGGGATCCAGGGGCAGCCACAGCTTCTCTGGGCACCCTATGCCAGGGCCTCACCAAACTGACAGGGAAGAATTCCTTCCTAATATCCAATCTAAACCTACCTCGTTCAGTTTAAAGTCACTATCCCTCATTCTATCACTACCTACCCCTGGAAAGTGCAGATAGACGTTCATATATAAAAATGCATACATCTGTAAAACCTGGTAGAGACCTTGAGTCATAATTTTGGTACTCACTTTCTCACCTAGAGCAAGTGGTAAATGCACTATTTCAGTGGGTGGCAAACAGATCAGACAGCAATTACTCTCCCCAGGGTAAAAAAATCTCACATTCACCAGGCTCAGGCTGGTGCTGGGGATTCAGTGGGAGACTGAATCTGGCTCCAGTGGGCTGTAGACTGTAAATATAGAACATTGCATGACCTTAACTTCGCTTTTTAAAAGAGGCTGCTGATGCTCAGAGTTGCAAAAAGAAATACAAAAATTTACTGTTCAACATGGTGGATAGATGCCCTGTGGCGAACACTTATCAGAGAAGTAGAATGTAATTAAGGTTACTTAATGCTGGGAAACTGAACATTACTTGGGTTATTTTGTCATTTCTAATGTATTAATCAAATTCATCTGTTATGTTTCCTTACTCACTGCCTTTACCAACACTGCCTCATTTGCTCTTTCTTCTAAAATTCATATATTATATTCCATGTTTAATGTATTTTTTGTTTTAATTAAGAACCTCAGTGTTGACATGAATGTGGGATTTTTTTTCTCTCTTTGTAGTTCCCAGTTACGGGAACTGTCCCACCAAAGCAGCTGGGCTTTAACAACACTTTTTCACCTGCAAAACCAGATCAATTAATGTAGCGGGTTGAGTTCGAAACCGGGCAGAAACACCAATTAAAGTAGTGGTTTTGGTTCAAAATATTCATTACTTACTTATTTTCCTTCTGTGAGATAAGAATTAGGAGAAAAGCAAAGCAGGCACAAACCTTAAACAGTTGCCGTACAATGAAAGAGTTTTATTACTAATAGAATTAAAAGTAAAGAGAAAATAACAAAAAAAATTAAAGCAAATCCCCCCCCCCTTTCCAGCACTTCTCTCCTTTTACCCAGCTCACACAAGGATAACAGAACATGGGATGTTAGTCAGTGTTGCAGTTCTTGAAATAGTCTCTCTCTTATGCTTAAGGAAAAAAGGGTTTTCCTTCAGTTGCACGTGGTTCCCAAACTGCTACTAACAGCAGATCTGCCCGGAAACAAACAATCTGCTGTGTGTAGAACATTTCTCCCATGAAAAATCTCACAGTTCCTTCACACTGCCAAACATGGGCCATCACATGGGGTTATTCATCTTTTTAAGGATAAGTTATTTGGGCCTGCACACAAAGGCTTTTCTTCGCCACAAGTCTCTAACAGCCTCTTACTACTT
>NW_008238434.1:1025876-1034410 GCF_000691975.1 Corvus brachyrhynchos
TGCGGCTCTGGGACAGTCCCCCCCAGCGACCCAGGGTCCGTGCCGCAGTGTTGGGAAAGGGGGGAAGGGGCAGTGGCCCCGGCCCAGCCCGGCAGGGCCGGAAAGCTCGGAGCCCCCCCCACCTTCCAGCAGGCGAGCTCCAACAAAAAGGGCAAGTCCAGCCTTTCCATGTGGTTTAAATATGTAAATTGTGAGAAGCGTAATTGGTCTCAAAGACCAATGTCCATCAACTCAGGGTCAACCCAATACAATTAAACAGACAAAGTATTTAACCTGGCCGGAGGCCCAGCAACTTTATTTTCTGTAGTGGAGGTTACTCACCTTTAAGCACAATTACAGGGTGCCCAGAGAAGCTGTGGCTGCCCCTGGATCCCTGGAAGTGTCCAAGGCCTGGTTGGATGGGGCTTGGAGCGACCTGGGCTAGTGGAAGATGTCCCTGCCCACGGCAGGGGGTGGAATGACATGACCTTCCAACACAAACCACTCTGTGACTCTACAATTTTCCAAAAATCCAGATTCTGCGTGAGTTTACAGCTCTTTTTTTAAGTATAAAAGAATTTAAAGCTTTTAGAAATGCTGCTTCAGCATTTCATCAGTGATGATTGTTCCCATCCAAAGGCCAAGCTCTGTTCCAGGGTTGGTGTAGGTACACATGAATTATCCTACTAGAGATGAAGGCTGCCAAGTTTTAGATAAGGTGGGAACAAGTGGGTGCCCCTTCACTTCACAACCAACAGGTGTAACAGCTTCAGCCTGGTCCCTGCTGTGTGGAAGCCTCCAGAAAGGGTTTCAGAGCTGATTGAAGGAACCCCAAAATGCCCAGTCACACACAGACTAATTAATCTTTTTCATCTGCTGTCCTTCCCTCTGGAAGATCCAAGGGAGCCAAAGCATGCCAGAAACTTCAGGAAGACTATACAGAGCACAGGAAGACCTTGAGGTGGGCAAGCCTGTTTTTCAGGGAACTCTTTAGCCATACATGAAGTATGGTTTGCAAAATACAAAAGTTGTAGCATGAGAGTTTAAAAAGTCCAGGTGACTGTGCTGCTGCAGTGCCCCACAGGTGCTGAAATATGTTCTCTCCAAGCAGAATCCAGAGCAGCTCACAGAGTCCCTAAGCTCAGAATACTGCAGGTTATGACTGCTAAGAAATCAAGGGCAGAAAACACAGATGAGATCATAAATGCAAGTATGAAAGGAAAAAGATGAAAATGCTGAGCTGAATATATGCCCTTATGTTCATAAACACAGCAGTGTCTCTATCTTGTGAAACATCTATATTTTGTGTCTTGGTTTTAACCAGAGGCTGTAACAGCTACTCTGGCTTTGCATAATTCGTCAGAATTAATCTGAAAGCAGTTTTATCAGTTTATCTCTGCTGAATTCACTGGAATTACGTCTTTATCTCTCTCCTCTCTAATAAGAGATTCCTGAATTTTCATTCTCTCTTTAAACAGTGAAAGAAATACCATATTCTCTCTGTTCATATAAGCAGAGTCTCACTCTTCTAGGGTCAAATTCAGTTTTCATTAAGTCAACACAATGTTTTAAATTTATTTCTATGGGAACTGATCAGACTTTCATAGCACAAACTAAGTTGGGTATCACCTCATGGTATATACATTGTAAATTTTCAGAGACGTCATGCATTTGGGCAGTTTGAAAGGTGAAGCTAAACCAAACCAGATTTAGTAGATGGAGTAAGAGCTTCTTACTTAAATTCCATTAAAATGATTTCACATGAGAACAGCCCAGCTCCAAATGATATCCAGGACATTTCAAAAAGTTAATGATACACAGTCAGATCTCATATGACACCATGGGAAAGGGGGAAAAAAAGGGAAGATAAAAAAGTTGTAAATATTTTCAAGACTGTAGCTGTTGAAGATGTAAGAAACCTTAGCTGTTAGCACAGTCAGTGGGAGCATTCTCTTTAGTGAGCAAGTCATATTTTCTGGATGTGCCTCTACGTCTCTCCAGGAAATATCGGATAGCTTATGAATCTACGAGGCAGCAGTAATTAATTTGAGACACTTAAAACCAAGAAATCCCTGGTGTGAGATAAGGGTTATTCAAATTTAAAAAAAACCAACTTGGTAGGTTTTACATCCCTCTTGGCTGATGACAATTATTCATGACACTACATTTATGAAACTGAGAGCTTACATGAATATGTGAAAGTGCCACTAACCTCCTGAGACCAAACTTGTAAATATAAATTGAAAAATAAACTACTATAGTGTGTAAAGAATGATTGATGAAGCATTACTGAGTGTGCAGAAGTATTTTCTGATCACTGACTACCATAAAAAGAATTACTTAAGCCACTATAGCTCCACTGAACCCAGTGAAATATAAAGATTTAAGGGTTTTGATTATGTCTTGGGGGGTTCATTTCTGGAATATTTTATTTTTGCATGACCCATTTTCAAGTCCATATCCATTTTTATAATGACAGTGATGAAAAGATAACTAACACAGAGATGAAAAGCAAGAAGGATGTTGTGTGGTACACATAATTTAGTTCCCATGGTCAGAGGACCAAGGTATCTAATTATTAGTGGCATTTTGTGTTGATAAAACAGATCTGTGACAGGCTGAAGTGGTCAGTTGCAGGACAAACAAACCCCATGAAAGTAGATTGGGTTACAAAAGTTTCAGTTGAGTCCAAGCTATCTTATATTGATGAAGAAATAGAAACTTGCTGGGTCTTCCTATCAGAGAAAAAGGATTCTGCCTTATTACTGCAACGTTTTCTTATCATTCCTTGAATGCTTTGAGGAGGTTACGTTACAAGACAGCAAACTCTGGGTAAACCTGAGCATATTTTATATACAAGGAGTATTAAGTGGCCTCTTTACGAGGTCAGGTGACTCCACCTGAAGATGAAGGGAACTAAAGGTACTTTATGCCTGCTTCTGACATAGGTCTCTGCACTTCCCTGTAGCAGAGCAGCTCTTTTCTAGGCAGGCTGTGTGGGGTAATGAATTAAGAGAGCCTCTGATCAGCTGTGATCAGTTTCCAAAACTTGTAAGTACAATATTTTTCTTGTTTCTCACCACATGCACACTAACAGGGCTGGGAGACCCTCATGACTGTTATGACAGCACAGTTTAAGAGAGGCATTTGTATCTAGAAAGACATGATAAGCCTTTACCCTGTGAACTTCTTCAAGAGATTGTTTAGGAATCATGAACTGGAGCAAAACCAATTCAGAAAGATATTTAACAGAAAAACATTGCCCAGTAGGATGTAATGAACTGGACAAAGGAGTTTGAAATTTAACTTGAACATTTAGCTTAAAGATATTTACCTAGTGACAAGGTTTCATAATGTTTTCACTCCAAGGATAGTTAATCTGTAATGTAAATACTATCCATGTATTTGGGGAAGAGCAGATCTGATTCAGAAGCGTGTATCCAATAGTGAGTACAGTGTACTAGTCCTCCTCTATTTGCTTTATTCAGCAGTAATTGTCAAGTAAGTAAATTTTTTTCTGAAGTAACATTTTTTCTTCTACAAAGGTCCATAATTTTTAGCTGGTTTGGAAATTCTTGTACTGTATCATGAAGATTTTTGTAATTTTGACTTGTAAAGCAGTAGAATCACAGATCAGCACTAGCGCTACAACCTGAAGTTGCTGTGGGCAGACACATACAGAACACAATGATTTAATCCTATGTAACATTCAGTGGTAAAGAATCACTGGTTTGAAGGATGACATTTTATTACTGTCATCTATAAACTTGTCAGTGCACACTCAGTTTTGCAATGGGCTAAAAATTGTACAATTTGGGCTGGCAGATAGAAATGTGATTTCTGTTCTATTCCAGACATACAAGGATTTCTTCTCCCAAAAGTTTCAATAAAAAGGACAAGGATTGAAGAGGTTTGAAGACTGAACACTTCCTCTCTCCCCACAGCCCGTCAGTCTGCTTCTTACATCAAGGTTGTGGCTGACAGGCAGCTCTCGGTGAGTCCTGAGAAAGTCCTGCCCAGTTCTAGCCAGGCCGCCTCACTTGTAGAATCACAGAATCACAAGATGGTTTGGGTGGAAGGGACATTAAAGCCCATCCAGTCCCATCCCCTGCCATGGGCAGGGACACCTTCCACTAGCCCAGCTTGCTCCAAGCCCTGTCCAAACTGGCTTTGGATTCTTCCTCAGGTGAGGCAGCCACAGCTTCTCTGGGCAACCTGTGCCAGGGCTTCCCCACTCTCTCAGGGAACAATTCCTTCCCAATATCCCATCCATCCCTGCCCTCTGGCAGTGGGAAGCCATTTCCCCTTGTCCTGTCCCTCCATGCCTTGTCCCAAGTCCCTCTCCAGCTCTCCTGGAGCCCCTTTAGGCACTGGAACGGGCTTTAAGTTTTCCCTGGAGCCTTCTCTTCTCCAGGTGAACACCCCCAGCTCTCCCAGCCTGGGTTCAGAGCAGAGGGGCTCCAACTCTGGGATCAACTTTGTGGCCTCCTTTGGACTCATTCCAATGGGTCCACATCCTTCTTGTGTTGGGATTAGACTTCAGGGGTTACAGCAATGACAATGTGAATGGTACCTCAGCTGGTGCCTGTGAAAAAATAGAAGTGCAGTGTTTTGAGATGGTGTTTTGAAGAGGAAGGAGTCCGTTGTAGGAGGTTATTTAAGAAAACAAAGCATAAATCATAACACCTACTTGCGTGGTAAGGGAGAAATGTATTCAATCATGATATCATGGGTAAACAAAGCAAGGAGGTGAAAATAGTCAGAGTGTCTGGCTGACTAATGAGAGATTTGGATACATGGACCAACTAGACTGTTCAGGAGCAATGAAGAGAGGTTTCAGAGCTCTTTATTTTCCCTTGCAATATCCAACATGCAGAGAGTGCAAATAATAATAATAATAATGGGAAATACAAACTGTGCTGCAAGATCTGTTCATTTTTATTCTGATTCGTGTTTTTCGGGGAGGGAATATCCCAGACTTTCCTGGGTGCCTCAGCTTCAGTTTCTGTGACAGCTTTTTAACTTCCCTTCCTAAAAAAACAGTGTAATCTCAGTAAATGGAGGTGAGCAAGACATAGGAGCATTAAAATGAAAACACCGGAGCTGAAGAGCAGTATAATTATCCCAGTTACAAAGGAGTTCTAGGCACTCAGTGCGTGAGTAATAAAGGAGGATGCAAATGTCACTGTATCAGATCTGACCCCGCCCACCCCACCTCTCCCTGGATTTCCCTCTACTTCAGATGTCTGGGTCACCTGGGCTTTCTGTGCAGTCTTACACCTGCAGTGAGCATGGAGAGCTCAGCAGCAGCTGCCTGTGAACGGGATATCATTGCCTGATCGTCTGCATTTAGGGAAAATCAAGTCGTTAAAACCAAAAATATGAGCCCTAAATCCCACTTAGAAACTGCAAAGAGGGGAGCACCATGAACAAGCTGTCGAGTTAGACTACAAGACCCAGTCCCCGCTCCCCTCTGGCTTCATCCAAGGATTCTCTCTCCTTTGTTCTGCTGTAGCTCTGGCATATCTAGGCCAGCACTTACTAATTACCAGGAAATGGAAACCAGTTGCTGAACAGTGTTAAAGGAAAATTCTCACATTTAAAGCCCATGTTGATTTAACAGCAGAAAAAAAAGCTTACTCAGAGGAGCTTTAAGAAAACAAAAAAATAACTGCATTACTGTATAATTGATGCTCAAGCTGGGTGGATTATATAATAGCTGCCTTTCACCCCTTTACCCATCCCTCCGAGCACAAGACACACTAATAGTTACCACACCTTAGAAACTTTCTAGACCACACCTTTCTTAGAAACCTTTGAAAGGTGTGGTCTATTGTTGTCGGAATTACATCAGCTTTTGAACTTGAATCCACGAGTAGTTGGAACCTGCCAGTAACTACAGCAGAGAGAAAAAAAGTTCAGAAGTATAAGAAAAAACTGCTGAATGCTTGCCCTAAATAATCCATTTTGCTTTTTGTTTTTCATATACTCATTTAGGGTGGAAAACACCCTTAAAGTCATTTTCGGGCTACTGGAAAAGATTCGCATAAAGGTTTGTTTGGAGAACTGAAAATAGGTGAGAAGGGGGCTGGCATACCACCAGCTACTAACAGTATGCAGAGCATGTGTCTAAAAGGAAGAATTCCTAATGCTTCAGGCAAAGCCATAAAGGACAGGAAGGTGTTTGGCAGCCGGCAGGGTGCATGTGACTGGCAGTGGAATGCAGCCTCCCAAAAACTGGCCACCAGGTCAGATCTGGGCAGGCAGGGTCAGACATTACCATTGCCAACAAAGGTGGAATTCACCTGGCCCCGATACTATTAGATGGACATTTGATAAGTTAAGGCATATATTTAATTTCACCTGCTCTGGTGGAAGGTGTGACAAAAGGGCTGGAATGAGATTACTTTCAAGGTCCCTTCCAAGCAGACAGATGCAGCCCAAAGACATGAGTTAACATTGTTTGGTTCATGTCTGCTTTCTGAGGTGCTTGTCAAATAAGGAAATGCACTGAAAAAAAAGTTTTCTTCCTAAAGTAACTTTTAAAAATATTTAAAATGAAAAAATACTGGTATATTCATTTTTTCTAAAGAGGAAAAAATCCCCAAGCAGTCTGCATAAGTTATTGTAGTGCTAGTTTTATCAGTAGATTTGCAATAAATCCATGGGCTTATATATAGAAACAGAGCCATGTTAGCATTCTGTGATGAAAAGGCTATTTTAGTCTGCTCATCCACTGAGGAGATAAAGCAGACTGTTATGTCAGCCTTGATAGCAACTCAGTTTTCCTGGATATGTTGAAGAAAAGGGTTTTATATCTATTCCCCATATGGAGGTAGAACATGTGATGCAGCCTAAAGCTATTTCCTTTGAAAGCAGAGCTCTGGATTCCTGCAATAAAGCCATGGATGGAAAGGCCTGTTGTTAACTTGACAAAACAAGGAGTCTGGCAGGGTTTAAGCACAGCACATTTCACCAGATTAAATTTGCAATTCTCCAGTACTACCTGCAGTGGGATATAGAATAACCATATGTTTTAATTTACCTGGGATTTTTTTTTGCTGGGGACCTCTAAAAAGGGCTCTGGGTAGTTGTAAGTAGCTGGTTAGTCCATAGCCACGTGGGACTTGCCAGCCCAAACAGACCCTGGGGCTGTGAGACCCTTTGAAACCTTGTGGGGTGAGAAAGGACAGAGGTCTGGGGAAGAGTTTCAATCAAACAGTATTGGCTGAGTCCACTGGAATTTTTTGAGCAGAAGGGGATGTTGTGCTGGGCTGCCCTGGAGCTCTGCCAGCTACTCCAGGCACAGGGATTTTCCAGACAGGGGCTTATGATATCGAGTGCAGAATTCCTGTTTCCTTTCTGCTAGCATCCATTAAATCAATATGTGAAGGTCAGGCTGGTGGGTTTAGTGGAGAAGACATCAGCTGTCCCTTGTCTTCTTCAGAGCTGCCACTTATGTGGTCCGGCTGAGAGGAACAGGCTTTATGTCCCCTCAGTGCAAGAATAACTCTGCTGCTGCTTTTTCTTTATCCCTGTCATCTCTGCAGGAGAGGGAATTGCTCTGTGAAGCCTTTCCTCCTCCTTTCTGTCAGAGGCTGCTTGATGGGGAGGCTGCAGCACGGGGGAATAGCTTTTCTTTGTGGAACAACCCTGCTGTGTGCTCCTTTGTCCCTGTCCTTGCCTCTCCGTGGAAGACAGGCAGTGTGCAGACCACGTGCACCCGCTGGGCCGGGGGAGCTCTCCTGCTGTTCTAGCTGGTGAGGAGAGGGGAAAATATTCATCAAAGCAAACATTAAACCAGACTGGTGGAAAGTATGGTGATCATTACAGGTCACAACAAGACCAAGAATCTTAGTTGCAACATGTTCTACTCAGAGCTTTGTGTTTGGTTAGAGTAATAGACATTCATATTTAAATTGCAGAAGAGACAATAACCAGAGGTATTTATTTAGCATGAGCAGGTGTACATGTCAGGGCTTAAATTCACTGAAGGATGTGAGTAAAACAATTGCTGCCTCCCTTTTTTTTTGACCAGGAGTACTATCTTACTAATTGTAGGGCACAGGTTTGCACAAGATGCTGTCCTGAGTAAGAGCAGAGGTAATCACTGACATCATGCGAAATAATGCTGCCATGAATGGATTTTTTTAATTAACTGTCTTTAGGAGATAAGAATCATGGTGATAATTTTGAAAGCAAGTAAAGGTATTATACATAATCAAAGTAAATCTGCTCAACTTCTGGAGCACAGCAGAGAGGAACAAGTGTCAGGAACTCAATCTGAGGAGATGGGGCATTTTTAGAAAAGGATAATCCTCCTTGTCATAGGTTAGCAAGCTGAGTCTCGGAAGTGATGTTCTTCTTACAGCTTCCTCTGTGACCTAACAGAACCTATCAGCTGGCCAGTTTGAATACGGACAATTCTTTGAGCCACTTAGAGTTGTGACCGCCTCTGTGATACACACTTAAGAATAGGAAACTTCGAGGCAGAGCCTCTCTCGTTTCCGGTGCAGGGACAGGTGTCTGCAGACCCCGTGGGGGGGCACGCGGGC
>NW_008238434.1:1034619-1038519 GCF_000691975.1 Corvus brachyrhynchos
ACGCAGCTGTAATTTCATGAGAAGTTTGGACAGGGAGAGATGGAAGCGATGAAGACTTTTGCTCCAAATGGGAAAGGAGAAAACCTTTTCTCAGAAAAACTGAGAAAATCTCAGTTCCTAGAGATGCTCCCAGAGATAGGTGAAGAGAACTTTTGTTTCTGAACGGCTCAACCTTAAAATTGTACCCCAAAAAACTTCAAGAGTGGACAAGAGTTTGCTAAAATTAATGTGACATATAAATTCTGGAGCCATAATTCACAGAAGTGGATTAAAAAGTTGTGTTTGTTCATCTTCTCCTCTGTGGAAGGAGTGAGAGGCCAGAGCCCAGGTGTGCAGTGGGAAAGAAAAGTGGTCCAGGTAAAGTTGGGCATATGGAAAAAAGAGAAGGCACAAAGTGTATAAACATGTGGAGGGGTAGGAGAGCACTTTGGAAATTATACACACAGAGAAATATAAATATAACCCAAACTCTACCACTGGAGGCTGGTCATGCCAGCTGCAGCCTTGCTAAGGTTTCCGTTAGACCAGCATGTTTCCACCTGCTTCATTTTTGGGTAGAACTCTTGCATGCCCTGTTGCTGCTTGAAGAACAATCTGAGAAAAAAATCCTTTGCTGCTTCTAGAAAGTAGGAGTAGTAGTGTTTTTTTTCAGAAAAGTAGAATAAAACAGAATAAATATATACTTCTATTGTTAAAACACTTTGGTTATGCTCCTTAAAATGCTAATGCAAAAAGTAAAAAACCAGCTGACAGAAAAGATAAAATTGGAAGTATGAATGGCTCCTTTGGGATCCCAGCCATAACCAGAGAAGGCTTATATTTTCTTTTGAAATTGTTCATTCACTACCTGGAAATGTTTATTTAAAACCTTCTTCCTGCAAACATCTGAAGTATTAGTTTCATACTTCTGAATGGTTATTAAGCTCAGTGGATGTGAGATCATGGTCTAAGTTCTGCTGAATTAACTTCACATTTAGTTTACTGAAGGTAGCATGTCTAGGGCTGTCTGGTTGCTGCTGAGACCATTTATAAATCTTTCAATCAAAGCATTTTTCAAAATAATTCAAATGCAGCTGCTTTCAAATCTAGGGGTGGCAGGCTGACTGTGTGTTTTGTCACAATTAAGCAGACCTGGTGCTGTGTGGTTTAAAATAACTCCTCTAGTAAATGGTTTCTGATGTAATAGTCCAAATAATTTCTCTGTTACATGTAGCTTTCCTGCAAGGACAGTGGGAACAGTGCCCCTGAATAACTGCCCTGCTTTCTATGGATGCTTCCCAGATTGCTGCCTGTAGCCCTGCAGAAGGACCTCAGATGTTTTCTGGAGGCAAGGCTTGCTATAGAGGAGCTCCAGCAGTAGCAAAGAGGCTTCTTAAATTCTAACTGAATTAATTTTTTTCCCTGAATATTTGCTTCTGTTGCTAAACAAGTGACAAACGTTATCATCTCTTCCCGAATGGTAAATGCCTGCCAGGTGATCCCCGTACCTCCTGAGAACACCCAGTAACCCATGCTTTCCTGAGGGACAGTGGGAAGGGAAGGTGGGAGTTTGTCAGTGGTGCAGCTGAGTTCCAAGCATGGTAAAAAGGTCAGTGTGAATCTGGCGTGTGCATGATAATGAGTTTGTGGAGATTAGCGATATCTAATGTCCCAGATTCCAGGAGGTGTTTCTAATGCACACAGAGGGCATCCAGGTGTGCTGGGTTCATGAGCTCAACAGTACAACAAGGAAATATGGACTCTAGGAGGAAAGCAGCCCAGGATGAAAGCTACTTTATATAAAATTCTACTTTTCAGAAACCAGGGAATACATTAAATCGGAAAATTTTAAAAATTGGGCAGTGTGGAAGACACAAAATACCCCGAGTAAGCTACAAAGTGACAAGCTAAATCTTACATACGTACATGTGCTCTTGCTTCACATGTAATCACTCAAATTTTTGCCTTTCCCTAAAAAAATTCCCTACGGTAATAGAAACTCCTTGGCCGTCGTTTATCTCCCACGTGAGTGTCCCGGGACGGATTACGCAGGTGAGTGCCTGTAACTTTGTTGCTGAACTGGAGCAGGGGGTTGTGTTCTGTCAGCTCAACACCCCGAGTGCCCTCCTCCCTCCCTCCTTTTCCACATGGCAGGGTGGGGGCAGAGGGGAAAGAAATCCCTAAGGATTAAAAGTGTCAGAGCATTAACACTTAGTCAATGACAACTGTAAGGATTAATTCAAGCTGGTTAAATCCCTCTTAGCTAGAATAGGAACCAGCAAACCATCTGGTGGAAAGAGCAGTATGACAGGGCTAAAAGGAAATACGGTCCTCGTAGGCAAAGAAAAAAATAAACTCTTCCACAGACTTTTGGGAACTGCTGTGTTTCCTAAGTGTCTGCCCACAGCAAGTGACAGTTTTGATTAGAGTGGTTTGAATAAAGAGGGTGGGGAAATATTGTGTTTGCAGCTCAGGAAAAAATCAGATTTAAGCTTTTACGTTTCTATAATAGCACACAACACTTGTGAAGAAAACAAACAAACAAACAAACAACCCCCAGTCATGCATTCTATGAAAAAAATCTCAACCCATCAACCCAGCCAATGTATTTTCCTGCTAAGGCCTTTTCTGTTGGCAGCCTACGTTGTTCTGTAGCTTCAATGCTGAGTGCTCTTCACAGGTGCTTTACAGTCCCTCCCCTCCTGTGAGAGAGCTGCTGTGGGCCTCCCGTGTGTGGAATCAGCGAGGCCAACCAGGAGTGACCCAAATGCCCAGCTAAGGTCAGTGTCACAGCTCCAGGGCTAGCAGAGCTGGCCTGGCCTACAAAGGCAAGGTGATCAGCCTGGGAAACTGCTCCGAGGTTACCCCTGCAGGAATTAAGAGCGTTTGTCTCCCGAGCAGATCAGACAATGTAAATTGGATTGGAGGTGAAGTCTCTCCTCTGTGATGTCACTTGCTGATATTTATGCTCGAAATAAGGTCTTGCTGCTGATGGGTTTAAGGCTTGGTTTAGTTCTTTTAGTCTACTTATGAATAAAGGGATCTATGAAGCCTTGTAATGTTTTAATTACCTGTTTTCTGAGGTGCTGCCACTGCCTGGTCCGTAGTGGCACCTGGCTGGCTGTGGGTGATTGCTAGTGGCTGTGCCTGCAGGCTCACAGGCTGGGAACTTCTAAAAGGCAGGCAGCAAATGCATTTTTCATTCACTTTGATCTGTTAATTGTTCCCTTTTTAAATCTAGAAATTCTCTTTTGTTTGTCAGTCAAGAAACATAAAAGTGTTTATGCAGCTTATGCTGCTGTTCCACAACAGGGTTTTACTAACTTCCTGATTACACAGAGCTTGTTTATCTACTGAAAGTTTTCTTCCTGCTGCTCCCCAAATATTGCCAGGCAAAGGAATTTATAAATACAGCATGTTGGCCTGTAATCTCATGTAGCAAATGGCTTTGCAAATATAAGCACTGATTTCTTTTATTTGGGTGCCTGATAGAAAACCACCGAAGCATTGGTTCACACTACTCTTTTGAAGGTGGATATTTTTGGTGTTTAAATGGCAGAGTAAATGTGAACAGGAGAGCTCCAAGGCTTGCCTGGTGCTTTGAAGTGAACCTTTTCTGTACAGGGAAGGAGGCAAAAAAGGTCAACAAGCTTTGAGCCTGTATTGATACAATAGAGAACCACCTCTTCTTTAGAAACAGTAGTCCTGAGCCTTGCCCTCAGAATGCTGCTGGGATTGAAAAATGTTTTCAAAATACAAGGTTTCATTACTATTCAGGAGTTTCATGGGTTTTAAAGGATTGTTTTCTCTCTCAGGAGCCTAAAATAAAGATAAATTGGGAATTTTTGGATCCAGATTTGAAATAAGAGGATCAAAGGACTCAAAGTAGCAGCAAAGATAAAAGAGTTTGTTCGTCAATGT
>NW_008238434.1:1038544-1056160 GCF_000691975.1 Corvus brachyrhynchos
GCTGAACCCTACAGTATCAAGCAGGAAGCATCTGTGCGTGCTTATCAGCTTTTTACAACACAAAATCACAGGTTTCTGGCATCTGCCCTATCAAAGGTAAGGAGTAAGATGTTTTCACAACATCTGTGTGTCAGAATATTGGACATACTCCAAATTCTGGAGTGACTTGTTTGTGTCTTTCAGCTCAGTTTATGGGCAGTTTGTGTGATAGCATTAAAACTGTGTGAGAAGCTGAAGCCATCCATCCCCTCTGGTTTTGGTCATGATGAAAATCCATCAGTCTGGTCACTTGTTCTTGCAAACCAGCTGTGCCCTTAGCATGGAGAATAAATAACAACACTGAGTCATGGCAGGGAACCTGCAGTTGTCCTGAAGGAAACGTTATCCTCACATCTGAGTCATGAGAATGCATCTTCACAAAACATCTTGATAAACCATAAACTCTATAGCGAGATTCACAGTAAGGGTTTTCCAATTATTATTAATTAATTCCTAGCTAATGGTGCTCCAAAAATAACAGCTCAAGGCAGAACAACAAATACTGTTTGGTTTTTTATTAGATAAGAGCCCATTAAAACATTTGGTTTTTTAAATTTCACTCTGATTTTAGCCAGCATAGGAATGGACATGCTGACTGGGACAAAGTTGGTCACTGCTTTGACTCTGACAGTGGCCAGAAGGGGATGAGTGCCAAGAAAAAAGTAAAAATAGTGTGTATCGTACCTTTCCCTCTCCCTTTCTTCCTCTGCCTAATCCCATGTGATCTCCCAGCCATTTTTTAGGCAGAGCTGATGGGATTTGTCACTTTTATAATCCCAGCTGCAGCTCTTGCTAAGCGTTTGTCCAGTTGCTTTGGGAGCTCGTGTAAGCTTCTTGCTTATTAAAAATGGAAAAGGCAGCAAATGGAAAGGACAACAAAGGTGCAGAACAACATCCATGTGAGGTTTGATTGGGCAGAACTCCACAGCCAAAACTCAAAGAGAGACAGATTGTTGTAGCTTGTGGTAGACCTGTACAACTCTTCACCAGAGGATGTTGTAGATGCACAGAATTTACAGTACTTTGAAAGAGCTGAACAAGTGCTTTGGAAAGAACAACAGCCTTGGTTTGTTCAGAACCCAACTTCTGCTAACTTCCCTTCCTCTTCCAGCACAAGAACCGGTGCATGAGAGGGATAGTTGATTTTTACTCACCTCCTCCAGGCTATTCAAGAATACATAACCTTCTAAAATATCCCCTGTAAATCAAACCGTTCCTGTGCTGCAGGGTTTCCACTCAATCAATCCCCATATGGAAGTCGGTCCATACATTCATCATTGTCTTTGCTCTCCTTTGACCCTTTTCCACTTTGCATGTTTTCTGTTTCACCAAAGCTTCCCAGAGTACTCAATATGAAAGATCCATGAATGTATGTAATGGTTTATTCTTCTTGCCTGTTTCATGATGTATTGCTTTTGTAACAGCTCCTGAGACTTCACTTTTTGACAGCTGCCAACCACTAAGTTGATGATTTTATGAAAGTCTTCATCTAAGCCCAGTTCTTGCTGTGTCTGTTTTCCTGAAGTTGTTCAAAATGTTGATTTAATAATTCCCAAACTAATGAACACTATTTTCATTACAACTCTGTACAAGATCATACTTGTATATGCATGCTGAATTTAATTAGCTTTAATCATTTGAGTGGTTTCAATCTGCATCTTTAGGCATCTGAATATATTTTTTTACATTTGGCCTGAAATGAGTGTTAAATGCCTTGTCATGGCAATTTGGGGTCACTCCAGTCATGGTTGTCTAACACAATATGTGAAACAGAGCTGTGCCATCTGTAATTCCCCATGCTTTGTAAGGGATAATCAACGAGGTACCTTCAAGTACTGAAAACATCTTCATACACTTACAACTAATCATTGAAATCTGCAGCTGAAAAGCAATATTAGCATTTCTTTTTTTGTCATTCTCTCACCATAGGATTGACCATAATTCCTTTACTTCAGCCACACTAACCTAAGGTCTGGGTCTCTTTTTCACATAGCAAAATCCTTCTTAGTGGTCTCAGGGAAGGGCTTTTGCCTTTGACAAGGCCTTCAGTCAAGGGAGTTGTTCAGTTTTCAGTGTTTGAAATGTGCCTTGCAAGAATGAGATGGAAGTGGACCGATGCCAACAGTCCCCAGCTGAGTGGTGGGAGTTATCATGGATATGGAAAATAAGGTGTCTGAGGCATCAGGGTATCGTTACAGGTGGAAAAGACCTTTAAGATCACCAGGTCCAACCATCAGCCCAGCACCCCCACCATGTCCACCACTAAACCTTGTACCCAGGTGCCACATGCACATGGGTTTTGAACACCTCCAGGGATGGGGACTGCACCACTGCTCTGGGCAGCCTGTGCCCATGTTTTACAGCCCTTTCTGTGAAGAAAAGCATGAGAATTCTGTTGCTTAAGGGAAAGGAGACTGAAGAAGAACCTAAGTTTTCAAGGACCAAAAACCTGTGGTAAAGACAAAGATACTACCTTGTCTTCCCTGTCCTTGAAATCCGTAGTGAATTTCATGATAAAATGAGTTTGCAGCAGATTTTCTGGGCAACTGCCATGTCTTCACCACAGAGGTCTGGAAAGAAAGGTCTGTTATTCCTGTTATGAGGCCAGGCAGCAGCTGGAGAGTTAGAGGTGCAGTAAGAACCTCAGCGCACCTGGAACACCCACATCTCCCAGAAGTGGAACTAACACCCTGTTCATCCTTGCAGGGGCAATGATGGCTCCAGAACTTCTGCTGCTGTTCCAGGAGAAGCTCTCACTGTCAAAGAGCTTTGATATGCTCTTCCTAGTGAGAAAGGAGCAAGTTTAAAATGTATTTGATATTGTGGCACCCTTCTGCAGACTTTCAATAGCAAGTGCTGGGTGAAGCTGATCCAATTTTGAGTTATGAGTGTTCTTTTTTATATTCTTCCCAGCCCTACCTGTAGCTGGCAAAAGTAGTCAAATAATAGTTTCGAAAGATATTTTACAGAGAAAAAAACCCAACTAACTACTAACTAAGTACTAACTGTGTGGAAAGAATATCACTCTTTTTTTCCACTTTATTATTTGAATTAAAATTCCTTTATTTCAAAAAGATATAATTCCATGAACTTTTATTCTAGATGCGATTTACAGATTGTTCTACAAATCTTGTGGTACTTTGTTCTTTGCCAGATTGATATTGTTAAATCCAGTAGCAAAATCTCTTGAGGAGCTGGAAAAAAATTTAGGGCAAGCCAGCTCGAATTAATTTCACTGTCTGGAGCAAAGTGTTCTTATGGATGTAAATAATCTAATGCTTAGAATATCTTTGAAATCTTCACAGTTTGTCAGCCTCTGTTAGAATACTCTCATGGACAAGTTCTCTAGAATTTAATAAGGATGAAACAATTGAGCTCCTGTGAGAATCAAGGAGTTTAATGGAAAGTGATGTGCTTTTAAATGGGCTCTTAATGAGCCCCTCTAATGCTATGGCAGAGACACACAGCAGAAAATGTGTGAAGCAAGTCTCACTTCCTGTTTGGCTGTAACAATGCACAGCTCATGCTCAGCTTAATTTGGTGTCGTGCTGCACTGAATGTAAAAATACAGATCTTACTACAACCTTCTCTGAAATGCATACTGAAAAAAGGACAATTCTGTAAGAATCTCTGGAAGTTCCACAGAGTTCTTCCTGGGATCCTTCTGGGGTTTGTGAGCTGGGGTAGCCAGGAAGGCATTTCCCAATGTGTAAGTGGGTCCACAGTGGCCACAGTACTTGTGAGGAACCCCCTCTTCTTTTGTGTACTTATTTCACCTTTTAGTTTCTATAATTGCCCTTATTTGGGAAAGCTGTGTCTTACAGAGTTAGATGACCACAGATATCCAATACTGGATTCCCTTCTCCTGTCCCAATTTTGCTTTTTGAGGTTTTACCTTGCTTTCTGTACAAGAATCAGCACTTGAGATTCAGTGGCAATAATTATATAGTTTTGTTTCCTGATAGTAGGACCAAAAACTAGAAAAATGCTGAGTTTTCCTACTCCTGCTGGCCTAAACCTGTCTGAGTTTTTCAGCTGAGGGCACAGTTAAAGTGGTTGGTTTGCAGAGGCTGGGACTGAACTGTGCCTTGTCTGTGGTGCTTCATTCGGAGTAAACTTTGGTTCTACTGCTTCACTGGTTTTCTACAATATTTCTTGTAATACATGATGGACAATGCTCCTACTGCTTACAGGATGATGGTATTTGTTATCTAATGTGTATGTCAAGCACTTCGGAGAGCCAAAACGTCACCTGCCTGCTACATACAAGTACGGCTGGTCATGACATCGACTCAAATTCTGATCTTGTCCTTTGTGTGAGTCATTTATAGTTCTCCAGCAGTCAATAGCATTAAAGAGCTATTACCAGAGTAATTTTTATTGGTACAACATCAGAAGCAGGCTCTAGGATTGCTTTCCATATAGTGTGAGTCTGTATTTGATTTACAAATACCCAGTACTGTAATTACCTGGAAATGCTAATATTGCCAAGAAATCAGTGCTTCGGGCTTAAAGTATCTCAGTTAAGATGATTAAGGAATTAGAATTGGACAGCTTTTGTCTGAGGCAAAGTTCTGACAGTGCTGCAGCTCCATTAAAGGCTGGTTGGCATGTTTAATGCACTCAGAACAGTGAGATGTGTTAACTAAAGATGTTTATTTTCCATAGTCACATGGCTAAAATCTATCTTTGTTTGTTCTAAAACTTTGCCTCAAAGAGTATTCCTTGCCAGGCTGGAAAAAGAGGTGTCCTTTAATATGCACATTAGGGATGGCTCATTCCATGCTGTTTCTCCTTGGGAAAGGCTGCAGCACACTTGACATGTCTCACCTTAAGCTTTGTGCCTGAGCTGAGATGTGGCCAGTGCTGTAACAGTCAGGGGTGGATGAGTCAGAATAGACGTCAGCTATGCAGACGTCAGTGCCTCAGAAGGCACCTCCTACCAGCAGGGTGAAAACACTGTGAAATATGAGGGGAAGGTCAGGAAAAGAATGCTTAAAAAAATCAAAAAGCAAAATTCAGCTTCCTCAAAGAACTTGTGGACAAGGAGAAGGGTGCTGCTGTCTCCAGACATGGAACAGAAAGTCTGGTAGGCAGTGGCAGTGACTCTTCCCAGCTCTACTTACTGGCCTCCATGTTAAGATTTATTCTTTAATATCTGTTACAGACACTGTTTAGAACAGTAAATACCATCACCCCTTCTTCTCTTGGCTTTTCACTAACACCTGGCCAGATGAGGTTTGGCATAAATTTTGTTCAATGAACATTCCCTTGCTAGATAAAATTAATTGATGGTGTCTCTGTGCTGGTCATGAAGTTTGTTCCTCAGATAGTAAATTTAGTATCCAGTCACTGTTTGCATCTCCTCTTGGGCCATTTTTAATTAGGAGTGCTTTAATTAGTAGCCTTCCAGTACCTAGAGGGGCTCCAGGAAAGCTGGAGAGGGACTTGGGACAAGGGCCCGAAGGGGCAGGACAAGGGGGGACGGCTTCCCACTGCCAGAGGGCAGGGTTAGATGGGATACTGGGAAGGAATTGTTCCCTGGGAGAGTGGGGAAGCCCTGGCACAGGGTGCCCAGAGAAGCTGTGGCTGCCCCTGGATCCCTGGAAGTGTCCAAGGCCAAGCTGGACGGGGCTTGGAGCAACGTGGCATCGTGGAAGGTGTCCCTGCCCATGGCAGGGGGTGGAACAAGGTGGTTCTTTCCAACCCAAACCATTCCACAATTCCAGGATTCTATGATTCTATGAATGTCAGCCTCTTCTCAGTGCCTTTTTAAACCCTTTTTTTTTGCAAGTCTCTTCTGAAAGAAAATACCTCCTATAGTACCCAGAACTGCTTAGAAATGCCCTTTTTATTGCCAGTGGAATTGGTGGTGGACTCTCGCTGTGGTAAGCATAGTAAGGGAACACACGGTAAAAATAGAATTTGCCTTTGAAAATATTGTGGGACTGATGAAAGCTTTTCTCCTGAACTTAATTTGCAAGTATGTAGTTGTTATTTTTCCCCAGAAGTTGCTCAACCCTGTGCCCAGACTATTACTCAGCTACTCTCTGTGCTGAGTAATAGTCTGTGTTCAAAAGTGTTAAGGTTGGCTCCGTGCTGTGCTCCACATGTAGTTAGGATGGAATATCCTTGGATGTTTTGGAAAACAACCAAAGGAAAAAAAATGCATCTAGACCTCTGCACTGAGGCGGCTGTTTACGCAACAGGGTCAATAAAAGCTAATTGAGATTGCCCTTTTGTTGCCCCACTTCTCCTGTTTTTCCCGATGTGTCCCTCGCCAGATGTAGGTTACATTTATCTCCAGCTGTCAATGCTGGTTCGCCACTGCTGACTCTAAGTCAATAAAAACACGCCAGTATTTTCTGTGTCCCTGTTCCCTGGGACGTAGTGGGCCTTGGAGATCCTGTCACGTCAGGAACTACATTGGGAGCTGGTACAGAGCACGGGGCGTGGTCAGGGGATGAACAGCAACCTGGAGTAGCTTGATTCTCAAAGTACCTAATACCATTCATAAAAATCTCCCTTGGATGATTGAAGTCCTATTTGCCCAAAATGCAGCACTGTTTCCCTGTGTGCCATTACAGTTAAATGCCAGCCACCAATAAATGGATATCACATTAATATAAGGATTTTATAATCACAGAATCACAGAATATCCTGAGTTGGAAGGGACCCACAAGAATCATAGAGTTCTATATGTTTTAAAAATCACAGAATCATTGATTCAATTCAATAATGTCACAATGGTGTTCAATTTTTTATTTACTGATAAATTAGTATTTCCTAGTGACGGGTTAAACAACTTCCCAGTTGCCTTGCTTCCCGTAGAGTCCCTGCTGAAAGGCTCTTAAGATACAAGACTGGTGAGCAATGAGTGCACACGTAGGTATCTACAGCACTGTTATTTCCTACTAAATTGTCAGTGGTTCCATGGGAAATGATTAACATGGATAAACCTTTCCTTGGAATGCTGTCCCTTACTGTTTAATGTTGGACAGTTAAAAATAGTGAACCGACTTAGAACTTGCTGAGCTCCACTGATGGGCTTAAACGTGCATTTTACAAGATTATAGGCCTAGATTTGCAGTGGGGTTTGTTTGTTTGCCTTGCTTCTCTTCATTCTTGCAGGTGTCCCTGATCAGACATAGGTTACCCGCAGGTCTTGGCGTAAATGCTCAGCTATACATTACTCTCCCTAAATCAGTAGCAAAGTTTGTATTTTGGTTCCATGCACCCCATGTGTTCTGTGGCCCTTCAGGGGCTAAATCACAGTCATTTTCCTAGAGCCTTTTTTCCTCTTTAGTCCCCAGTATTTACTGTGAACGGACAATGAATGGATTTGGTGATTTGTTGCTGCAAGCCCTGTGAAACTAAAGATGTGATCTTTAGGAAATATTCAGTGCAAATTTTTGGTTAACTCTGCTGGCCTGGGTGTGCTAGGGCTGAGGAGCAACAAATGCTGATGTTGTTCAGATGTTTTATGTAGATGCTCATCTTATTCACAAAGGTTTTTCTCTGTAGCCTTTCTCTGTCCTGCACTGAGCAGACAACCTGGGAATCCTCAGCTGGCCTACTGTCAGCAGTCAGACAATGGATTTCAGGGTTTCTGAATTGCTGTTGCTCAGTCACGATTGCTGACCTGGTAACATACAAGAACCTTTAGTTTGCACCTACTTGAGAAACCAGAAACATTGGCCTTTTCCAGGCCTTTCACTCTTCCTGCTGCAAATAGAAATACAGTCAGTGTCATCCACAAATTGCTTCCATGTGCTGGGTCAGATTCAGTGTCCAATTCAGTCAAGTCAGTATGAAAATCTGTGGAGTTTAATTTTAAATGTTGGATTGTTCTATTTTTCATGTTCATAGTGTTATCTAGAGGAAGGAGAGGACAGTGCAAAAGGCAAATGAAACAGCAAATGCTGGCTGGATCAAGCAGTTGAATTCTTTCAGCTGCATTCTTTCCCTCGAATTTGTAAAGACTTGGATGTGTATATTGATCTTTTTTTCTGTTCTAATATTCCAGGCATGGATGAAGCATAGGAAGGGAAGAATGCTACCAGTAGCACCTACTGCTACCAAGTATTTTGATGACATTGAGGCAAGCTTTCAGTTTCACTGGAGCATAAGTCTTGCAGCTGTGATATAGTGGAAGTATAGACAGGAGAGGAAATCAATGGCCTGCTTAAGAAAATTAATCTTTTCCTGTGTTTCCAAGGCAACACAGATAAGGAAAGGAGTAGCTGCCATGCTTAGAAAATGAGTTCATTGTATTCAAGGGCAAAATTGCTCTAGCAAAATCCAAAAGATTCTCAAGCAATAAAATAAAATATTTTTTTATTCAGTTATCTTTTCAGACCCCATGGAAACCACCCATGCAGAGAAGAATAAACACAGTGAAGCTTAGGTGGGAAAGTTACTCTGAAGTAAGACAAATAATTTACCAGGTGGACACCCTTAACCATTCCTTAGGCAGTTTGATTCCAGCACAGAGGAAGGTGTCCTGTATTTACCACAACAAGAGCTGAGTCCTCATGGGAGTTTAGATGCACTTGGCAGAATACCAGTTCTGTTGTTTGAGTGCATTCTTATTACAGACAGACAATTCAAATGTCTGCCCAGAATATTTGTCTTTCGACAGGTTCACAGTATTTTAGGATCTAACTAAAACAAACAATACCAAAAGTTTGGGGAAGAGCATCTTTCTATGTTGCTTATTCCTCATCTCAGCAATAAGGGTCTTGCTAAGGGTCCTACTTACTTTGTTTTTATACACACACACACATTTATATATGTAGTTTTTATACTTTAAACTAATATGTTTGCAAATCCTGATCACTTAGTAGAAATAACAAAAGCTGCTAGAAGTGTTGCCATTGATGCAGTGGAGCTCCTGTAAGCATTTCACCACTGGCAAGGACTTGCTGATCCGTATTTTAAGATAATCTCATGATTTTTGTTTGTTTAATTTTAACCTTTGGTTAGTTTTTACCTTTCCTAGAGTATTTTTAGAAATTTTAATGACTGTTCCTAGACTAAAATCAGCTTCTGTCCCCATTTTCCTTAAAAAATTTAGGTCTGTTCCAAAAGAGCATCATAAAATAGATGAAAACAGGCTCCGTTGCCTAAAGACTTAAGGAGAAGTGGAAGATTTGGTGAGGAGTTCGCTATAAAACTGCTTCTAGATTTGTGCTTTCTGACTACTCTGCCAACTCTCCCTTAGTTTTCTATGAGATGCTCTGTGAGCCTATGCCCCTGACTTTCTTCAGGTGAAACAGAACTGCAGAACTCTCCTGGCTCGATTTTTATAGGCTCTATTTATTGTCTGATTTCTTATAATGAAGAGGAAGATAAAGAAAACCAAGAGTGCTTCTGGTAGTCTGCTGGTGGTTTCAGACTGTGTAACCTAACCTGAGCAATGGCAGTACTGCACAATTTGGAAGCTTCTAAGAAAAAAACTTAAAAAAAAAAAAAAAATTGTAGTGTCTCTGATGGAGTGAGATGAGAAGATTTATTATATGTACTCTCTTCTTGGGCATTGCAGCTTGTGGCTAAGGGTCTCTGAAAAATCTTCTTCAGAAGTGTGGGTGAAGTGTTTCTGGTGGAAGCTTTTACTCTCCTGTGTGGCTTTTTATGATGAAAACTGTTTGAAAGTGAACTGGATTGTCTTATGTGTCTTATATTCATAAATATGACTTAAAAATATATTTTTATTGCATTCTTGAATTTTTCCTTGCCTTCCCTCTATTTTTCTTTTTGTTTTATTTTGGATGAGGCTTGCAGGATGATGTTAGATCTCTTACATATTTTCCTTTGCATGTTTTCCTTTTGACATCATTACTTTTGCAGAAAGTATTGGAAAGACAGCTGGAAAAGGACTTTCTGGGGAAAGAGAGGGAAATGACAAAGTGGCAAACTGACATTTTTATTATCTTTGAGGGCAAGAAAAGATTTAAATAGAAGATTTGCTAAAATCTTATTTGATACAAAACTTAGTGTATTTCACAATGTCTGGAATCCTGCTTTTCTGTTGGAAAGCTTCCAGCTGAAGCAGCTCTTTCTGTGGTTTACATCACCTATTTTCTCCCCACTCTGGCAGCTGGAGAGAGTTCCCATCCACGAGTGCTTCAGCATGATTTCCATCTCCTTGGCCATCAGTGACTTAGTGTGACAGACGTCAGCCCAGCAGAGCTCACTGAGGATTACTGGGAGTGGCTGACCCCAGCCTTCCTTCTCCAGCAGGATTGGCACTGCCTTTAGTGCTCTCCCTGACAAATGATCAGTCACCTGCAGCTGACATGGGTTGACTTGCTCCTCTACCTGTGACCGTAACAGGGCAATGAGGAAAAGCTTTTGTTCCTACACGTCACCTTTCCATGGATAAATGTAGGATTGGAGCATTGCGTGGTCACACTTACCAAGTGTCTTTAATAATGCATATGGATTTTAAGCTGGAATAGTGGTGGGTGACAGCCTGGCTTGGGGGTAGGGGAGAGCTGTTGGGCTGTTCTGCCTGCTTGTTTATTTCCAATTAAATAGAAATCCCATCTGTAATGGGATTATGGTATTTGCTGAGAATGCCTGTGGGCTTTTAAAGCATTGACTTTCTGACATCACTGAAAACAGGAACTGGGATGCTGGCCTGCTGTGGTGCATGGAGAATATCTGAATAATTGAGTCTTTAATGGTCTGGGCTTAGGGCTGTTAGCTGTAGCTGGGATGTATGCTGAAATGGGCAGGGTGTGTAGGAAGGAACTGTTCCCTGTGAGGGTGGGGAGGCCCTGGCACAGGGTGCCCAGAGAAGCTGTGGCTGCCCCTGGATCCCTGGAAGTGTCCAAAGCCAGGCTGGATGGAGCTTGGAGCAACCTGAGCTAGGGGAAGGGGGTGGAATGAGATTATCTTTAAGGTCCCTTCCAACCCAAACCATTCTATTATTCTGTGTATAGGAAGGAAGAGAGAAAGAGGAAGAAAGTGAAAGAGATAAAAAAAAAGAGGAACTGAAATATAGGAAAGGAAGACAAAGCGGGGAGAAACATCTTGTGCATTCCTTGCTTGCTCAGGGCCTGGGCAAAGGGAGGAAATGCCCCAGCCAGTAGTGCAGTGCCTAAAAAGGAGCTTCCCAAACAATGCTCTTGGAAACAACAGCAAAGGAACAGATCTAAAGGTTCAGATCATCTCAGCTGACCCAGTGACGCAGCTGGTTTGCCAGAGCTTAAGGATCAAAGGAGGCACTGCCTGCACAAAGATCTCCCTGCAGAGCCCCAGGGAACAGGTTGTGGACTGCAGTGAGGTGACATGTTGGGATTGAATCGAGTTCCTTGGGAAGCAGGGCGTCCCTTTGATTCCAAAAGGATCAGGATCAGTCAGGTTTGTGCAGGTGCTGGAAGGAAATGTCACTCACAGGAAGGTGCCAGGAGGGGGCATCTCGGTGGTCTTGTGCTGTCTGTATTTTGGGAAATCAACTCCATGTCACAGTGATGAATCCACGTGCATAAACCAGAAAACTTGTTCTGCCTCCTGGCAGCCAAAACCCAACAGCATTTGCCAATCCTGTAGAACAGCCAAACTGTGCCACCAACCATGCTTAAACCTTCCCTGTCATTTGGCCTTTCCCTGTAAAAATGGAGACATGGATATCTGGCTTTGGAGCCCTTACCTTCTGGTTTGATTCCAAGAGGTTTAGTTTGACCCTGTGTCCCAAGGCAGCTGTTCTGCAGAGAAGGATTTGAGGGTGGGAGAGGGAGTCACCAAGTGAGTGCTAATCAGTAATAGCCTGCTGCGGTCGAGAAGATAAATGTCACGTGAGGGTGTGCAAGGAGGAGCATTATTTGAAAAAGTGTAATGTTTCTGCTCTACTCAGCATTAGTAGGACCTGGTCTAGGTTTGCATGCTACATTTCAGGAGAGACATGGGCTGACTGGAGAGCACTGAGAGGGAAGCACTGATGGGGCTCAGAGGTCTAAGAAATATGGTTCTCAGGGAAAGGTTAAAACAACCCCAATTCTCCCAGTTTAAAAGCAACTGAAAGAAGGAGAGTGGGACATAAATCTGAAGGCCTTAAAGAGCTGCTGCAAAAAGAAAGGAAACAGTATGTCCTCTCTATCCAGAGTGGACAAGACCAAAAAAAAAAAAAAAAAGACTCTAATTACATTAAGGGAGATTTGGGTTGATTTTGGAAAAGCAGTAAATGTACTTATGCCTTGGGAAAAAAATCCAAAACACAGAGCGAGCACGTGGAATACCACTGGAGGATTTTAAGAGTAAGTTTGACAAACTACTGGAAGCAATTGTATTGACAGAACTGATCCTATGGTCAGATAGTCTCTTGAAGGTCCTGTTTCTTTGCTTTTTGACCTTATTTTAATTTTGTCAAGACAACTTTGAGTTTTGATCCTGGCTTCCAGAGCATCTGCAATTGCTTTGCAAATTTTATAAATGAAGTTTCTCTGTTCTCATGGCAGTCACTGCATTAAGATGTCACTTTTAGACTCATCCGAAATGATACAATCCCACTTGCAACACCCCTGGGGTCTGACAGTAAATCTTCTCCTGATGGCTACATTTGGAGAGGAATTTTTTCAGCAAGTTGCACACCCGTGATTTGGTAGCTACACTCCAGGTGATAGGTCCTTCTCAGAATGTCCTGTGGGGAATGTGCCTCACCAAGGCAAGGGAAGAAACCTCTGTGGCTTCCCCTCCTGCCACTGGGCCACTCGCCCCACCAAGAATGTGCATGGCTTTGACATAACTTGGTGCCTTCTTGTGTCATATTTGTTTGTGCATGAGTTTCCAAGGGATTAAAGGCTGGCTGAGGGATACATTACCTCAGATTTCCTCCTACCTTTTCTTTTTAAAGACAGTGGTGTGTTTCCTCAACACACTGCAGGTCAAATCCTGTTTTAGCAAGCTTAGGTAAACAGCCCATATCCCTGAAGGGACACAACACACACTGTACTGGGTTGGATTGGAGAGGGCCCATCAAGAGAGCTGTGTGAAATAAGGGAATGGTTCAGAAAGGTGCTGGATGGGAAGGAGGCGAGTCCAAGACTGCACTAATGTTGTAACTGCACAGGGGTTGTGCACACTTTTGGGGCAAAGGCAGTAAAACTCATGTTTTCTGCTCTGCTGTAAGTACTTAAAAGGAAATATGAGTGTTTACATGTCCTGGGAGTGCATCTGGCACTTGGAAGGGTGCAATCCTCATTCAGACTGAAAACAAATCACGAGGAGGAGGGGCAGTGTTTGGCTGTGCTCCTGACTGTGTTCCAGAGGACAGGTCTCTGCCTGCCCTGTGTCCCCAGGCAGGTGTCCCCCTTGGTAGGGGTTGTCTGCTCAGCTCTGTGTCAACAAGACACAGCCACCTCTCCCTGGAAACCTGCCAGTGAGATAGAAATTCCTGTCTGTGGACTCCTACTTTCTCTGTCCAAGCAGTTTTTTATGAAGTTGCTGATTTTGTGGTCAGGTTGACATTGGGATGTGGGTCATTCAAACAAATTGATTTCAGGTGGTTAAAAACATCAACACAATATTAGCACAAGGAGTAGGTGAAGTGTGAGGCTGAGAGAACACTGTGCAGCCTTGAAAAGGGTCACAGAAACAAGCCCTTAGTGACTCCCCCAAACTCTTGGTACTGTTTATCTGTTGTATACAAAACAAGTGGTGGTAGGTGGCACAGGGTAACTGGCATTGAAGCAGATCCAATTTTATTTAGTACTCCAGATTTTTCCCATTCATCAGCTGTTCGGGACACTTTGCAAGTAGCTAACAACAAACTGGCTAAAAACATGGAAATGTAAGATTTCCATCCATCTCTCCACCTAGCCGGAGAGCAGCTTCATGTAAACTCCTATAAAATAAAATAAACTGGCTAGTGATTTGGGGAAGTTCTTCCGATAAACGGAAGAAACCATATTTCTGCTCAGTGTGCATTCAAGACAGAAGTATTCCAACAGGGATAATCTATCTGCTCAGAAAGAGCAAATTTCTGATTTTCTCTGAGGAGTCTGTTCTCCTACTGCCCCTTGTCTTTGTTATGCTTATTCACTTGATTTAACAGCACTGCTTGCTATAATATGTAGGTATTTTTATGGGGTTTATTGTAAGCTTTTTGTAGGTGTGGCTTCTTCTCCATTTCTCCCAGGGTACAAGGCCCTAAGGACAAACCAAGCAGCCTTTCCTCACTGAGAGCTGTGGGGTGTTCTTAGGGCGGCTCAGTTCTGGCTTCCAGGCTGCCAGAAAGAAACAATTCCCAACTGTCGTGGAAACCTCCTGCTGCTCCGGGCTGTGAAATGGTGCTGTGTGTCAGTGCTGCCTGGAATGTGCTCTGCCTGCCCTCCTTCCCTTCAGTCCTACAGCCTGACTGCCCTTCCTTGGTGTTTCCTACCTCTCAGGATGGCCTCTCCACCAACATTTTCACATGTAACTCATGTGCATCAGTAACTCTACTATGACAAAGTAATTTTACTGGGATCAAAGATACCACCTGCTGCCAGATGCCTGAAGAGCTCAGTAGCATTTTCATGTCTGTAACTGTACAGTGGAGGTGTTTTAGCCCCTGGTTTTGGGAGCCAAAGTTGACTCTACGTACATAATCTATAGAGTGCTCTTGGACAAGAAGCCTGTGTTCAGGCATGCCTGAAAGTCCTCTGAGGAGGAATGGGGACTGGAGTCAGCCTGAATACAGAGAAAATCATGTGAGGCACAGCTGGCTCTGCCTGCACCAGAGAGGTCTCTGCCAGGCTCTGCCAGGACAGGGAGTTGTTACCAGGCGTGCTCAGGGTGGCTTTTAGTGTGACCCACTCTTGGCAGCATAGTTCATGTGGAAACACCTCCATGGCTCACTGATCTTGTTCTGGAGTGACTATCAATATGTAAACCAAGCCTGAATTGTACTTTGAATGCTCCAAGGGAGGTCACCAAGACTGCAGTGGATTAAAAATTTACTTTTGTAAAAGGCATGACATATTATATAGGCCACGTGTACAAGTCTGATAAGGCAGGCAGACAAAATACACAGGGCTTTCAGTCTGATGAAATACTGCAATATTTGTTGTGTTAAAGAAAAGCAACTCAGAAAACTTTTCATTTCTGTGAAGGGAAGTGAACTGTTGCAAAAATATAAATCTAATTAGTTATATAAAGATATTCCTTTTACTACGTAAGTACAAATCTAAAGTACTCTAAGCCTTACAGAGGAAATCCCTTAATTGGCAGATAGAGCCTTTAACATGGTGCTGGTTTTAGCTGTTACGGAAATACACTGATAGTAAATCAATGTTAACAACACCTATTGAAAGGTTTTCTTCCCTGTTTCCCTTTCTGAGACACAGATGGACATGAGTTCGAACCCATGGCAGTGGGCACTGATACCCAGTGGCGCTACAGATGGAAAAGCACCCTTGGTGTGTGTTTCCTTGGGGTTTGTAAGGCAGGATGGCCTGAAAGCCTCGGGACCTGTTGCCAAGACTCCTACTCATTCTCAGTGCCAGCTATTTCCTATTTCCCAGCTCTAAGCCTGCAGAGATGCTGGTAATGAACCCTGGGCTGGGGCTGGAGTGAGGATCCCCTATCAGGAGCTCACTTTGAGTCAAGGCACTGACAATTCCAACTGGCTTCTCCTGCAGAGAGAGTGCTTGGGATGGAAATGGCCACATTGGAAGTGAATCCTCACAGAACACAAGGGAAGTGTTTTGGAGCCCACTCCTGCATTCCTTGAGCCTGAAAATTCAGTCTAAGCCTGGCAGCAGTGCCCCTGAAATGGCACAATGTGGCATTTGTGCATGTACTTTGAGCAGAGGCGGATGAAAATCTCATTTAAAAGCCTGCACTTTTAAAAAACGGGTGGAAGAGACTTGGATGTAGATCTGAGGTCAGTATCAAAACCACCATGGACTTAAATCCTGTGTGCAGCCTTATCTTAACTTTTTAGGATTTTTGTCTGTCCCTAAGGAGCTTGATAAAGTGAGGAAGGCCAGCATGGGGCACTCCTGATCAGACCTTTTCTACTTTTAAAGGGTAAATAGAAAGAAACAGAGGTATGTGTGGGAGTTTTAGATCTTACAGCACTAATGTCCTCAGAGGAAGAGCAAACAGAGCTCAGGCAAATGTTTGCAGATTTATTTTAGTGGCCTAAATGAAACTAGAATTCCAAGCAACCAGCCCTAATTTATTATGTTCATAATATAGTGAAGGCTTTTTCTCACAGTAAATGTTTTTTTTGTTATATTGATATAAATGACTGTGTTGGTCCCAGAAAGAAAGTATTTTCGGGGTCTGATGGTTTCTCTTAGAACAAGAGATTGCAATCTCTCAAGGGGTTACTCTGCTGATAAACCAGGCTGGCTTTGGGGAGAAATTGTTAGTGCAGCTAAAGCACAGGTCCAGAAAAATTGTCTATGAACAGTTTCTCTGAAGTGATGTTAGTTGAATTTAAACACTGTAATTGAGGGAGGAAGGCAAAGAACATTGTGATCCATTGTCTATCAGTTACTTAGAGCTGGAAGGATATACACAGCACACATTTGGGGGAGATTTGTTGCGCTGCTCTTCTCCTGCAGTAAGAGTTTGCAGTTTCCAGAGAAGCTCCAACTTTAAAGATGCTGGCTAGAGAGCAGGCTGCTGCTGATCTTTTCTGGGAGAGCTTTTCATTTGGGATTGCATTTTCCTAACTAGAAATACAAGCAACTCAAATTAGAAAGAAATAATTTAGTGTTTAGAGCCTGGGGCTTTATTAAATGATTGCTTTTGTCCTGGTAAGACCTTTCTGTTTTGCTGTTGATGATTTATTTTATTATGGATTGCAGTGTTAATAATTTGCAAGATTACCTGGCAAATGGAATAGATGGCTCAATTTAACATTTTAGGAAAATATCAAAACAAATCAACATTAGAGACTTTGATACACAGGGTCACTGATTCATTTGCTAAAGCTGACAACAAACAAGTGACTCATGCTAAAATGCAATAGCTCAGTTATTTGGCCAGCTGCTCCAGCAGTGTTACAGAATGGATGTGAGTGTCCCTAAACCCATGGTGGGATTTCCCCCCTCTCATCCACATCTAGAGTGCTGTGATTTGGATCAGAATTACAGTTTTTAGTACTTTAAAAACCAAGACAAAACAAAAAACCCACCATAAAGCCCAGCACAGGCTGCCCAGGGGAGTGGTGGAGGTGTTCAAAACATCCCTGGAGGTGTTCAAAAACCATGTCCCTGGGGCTCCTGGGGGCAAGGTTTAGTGGTGGACATGGTGGTGATGCTGGCTGGCGATTGGACTTGGTGATCTTAAAGGTCTTTTTCAACCTTAACAATTCCATAACTCTATGATTCTCTAAAAAATGAAATCGAATCCCACTAGGATTGGAAGTGATACTCCTGAATTTTGGCTTCTTTGCAGGCTTTTTCTGTGACATCAATCAAATTTCCCAAAGGGCTGTGTTCCCTTTGGCGTTCTCAGTGGTTTGTGTAAATCTGAGTCATGGCTTATGGTCTTATCACTAAAATCCACCTTTGGAGAAAAGGGGAGTGATAGCAATCCAAGAGAAAAAAGCACTTCTTGGCAAGCAGGTGGCTCTGGATC
>NW_008238434.1:1056175-1070100 GCF_000691975.1 Corvus brachyrhynchos
GCCCATCAGGGGAAGGTGGCAGTAGTGGTGCAGTGGTGCTTTGCTGTTCTCAGGAGAAATACGTCCTGCAGCAGAGTGACTGGGCTGCTCAGAGGTGCTTGTTGGGCAGGACTTCTGCACCTGCTCCCCATCCTCTGCCCATGAATTGTGCCATGATCCTTCATGATGCGTACTGGGCAAGATGGAATTTCTTCTCCCCCTCTAAACCATTAAAAAGCCCTGCATTTTCCAGGGGCATCTTCCTCACTTGGACAGCTACATCTTAGTTTTATTACTGAGGCCCGTGTTTCACTACTAAGGCCAGTGTTTCATCAGTCACAAATGGGTAGGCTTTGGGTACATGAAACTCTGTTACAGAGTCTAATCAGTGTTTAGAAAGTGGATCTTTTTGAAAAACATCCTTAGAATCAGGATCTGAGCATCACAACATGACGGTAACTAGCTGTTGCATCAAGCTATGGATCCCATCTGGTTTAAGGGCAACAAGTGAACCTGCAACTGCACAGGGAATCCAGCTGATATGGGAATGGACTCTGAATTGAGAAGGGTTTTCCTGCTTCTTGTGCTGAGGCTACGATCCAGAGTTGCCATGGTGGAAACTTGTCATTTATAAGCTTGTTTTAGTAGTGATGAGGATTTGTGCCAGACGAATTCCTTCTAGATTCAAATTCCTCAGACAAAAAAAATATGTTACATGCCTTGTTACTCATCCCTTCTTGCCCTTGGGTAGGACTGTGCAGCATCAATTGCTTTTTCAGTCCTTGTGGGAATGATTGATGGGCTATTGGCCAAAACTGCAGATCAAATTCTGTCCTTATGAAATGGACACCACAAAATTCTGGAGGCTGAGTCCTCCTCAGTATAATGCTCCCGCAACAGCAGGATTTTCCTGAACCCCTGTGTGCATGCTGAATCTAGAAACAGTGATAGGTATGGCCTAATAACCAAGATTACTTCCAGCTGCAAATCTGGGCTTCAAATCTATCCCACAGATTGGTCTGAGTTTCTCTCTTGCAACCCCAAGTTGTATCAGTCCTGCAGTCGGTGCTGTTCTGGAAATCAGGCAGGGTTGTGATTATCCTAAACTTGATCCACAGTTTTTGTGTGGCCCTGGGGGGTAATGGACAGCAGATGATGACTTAATTGGTGAGACATGCCAGAGCACACTTTTGTATCAAAGCTAAACCAAAATGGCCCTTAAAGGCCACCTTCTGCTGCCTTCTCTGTTTTGAGGCCACATGAGGTGTGTTCTAAAGATCCACCTGAGCAGAACTTCCTGTTTCTGTGCTTTCAAGCTGGCTCTGGGAACACTTCACACTTCTGCTCTCTCACAGAGCAGGAGCTCCTGTTTTATCTTCATCTGGAACCCAGCAGTGGGGAACTCCAATGAGTGCTGGGACTACAGAAGGAGGCAGAACTGAAAACTGCCCCATTTCTGGGAAAACTTGTGCATCTGAGCACTCAGCACAGGGTTCAAATGTGCTCGCATCCATGTGTTCCATGTCCAGGTCCAGATGGGAACACAGAGACATGTCCAGCTCCCTGTATTGCTTAAGAGAAGGGATTCAAAGTGCCACAAGAGAAACAATATCATTCACTCCCTGATAGTATTCTGGTACGTGAATGTTTTAATACACTCAATTTTAAGGGCCAATTCAATTTCAACAAGTGTCAAAGAAGATGGCTTCTGAACTAAAAAACTCTTTTATTGTCTCTTTTTTGTGATGCATAATAAGAAGCATAGACACTACCGAGCTTAGCTGGTGGCAGTGATCTTCCAAATATACTGCTATATAACTCAAAAGAGTGTGAGATTGGAGCAAGGCTAAAAATTCACTAGAACGGGGATGAATCTGATATGTGACTTTATTATGATGATACATTACTGATATGTACTACAATATAGACCATCTTTTTTAGTATGGAGTTACACAATTGAAAAGAAATGACAAAGGTGACTTTTTTGTCATTTATATATTAAAAGCTTTAAAGCTTTGTATCAGCCAGATTTCTGCATGTATGATGAGATAATTTGACACTGGAATCTTGTATCAAGCAGTTCAAAGGAAACAGTGATGTACTGGCATTGCTTGAACTCAGTGAGAGAGTGAGTATGTATCAGTGTCCATTATATTTATATATCAGTGTATGAACTCTGACTCTCCATAAAACCAGACTTTATACCAGAAGTCCAGCCTAAGCTATTCCTGCAACAGCATTACCTTACATTGCTGAATTCAGCCTTAGGTCACTGTTCCAGTCACTGTGACTGCAGGAGAACAACTAAAACCCAACATAAAGGTAATAGAGAGCCTAGAGAAGAAATTGAACTTATTAGAGGGAATTTCAGTTGAATGGCTGCTTTACAGAGGGCAGAATAGTGAAGATAATGCTGGAGACCTCTGAGGACTCTTTCTGGAATAGTGTTCAGGCCTAATACCGCAAGCCCTTGGACACGTAAATAATCCTGCCTCACACATGGAGCATCACCTGACATCAGTGAATGATTTGCAGGGGAAAGGATTACTCACAGGGCTAAGGGTTTGTACATTTACTTTAATTAGTCTCTCTCTGTTTTGGTTGGGGTTTTTTTGTTTTGTTTTGGCTTTGTTTTTTTTATTGTTTTCAGATATTAAGAGTAACTTCCCTTGTATTTCTGCTTCCACACTCATTGTGGTCAACGTAGCAGGTGAAGTACATATGGTGGCACACAAATTTATGTTGCATTTTAATTCTGTGTAATTATAACAGCTGTTAAAACCATCCCATAAAAGCACACAGTCACAGGGACAATGGCTCCAAGTGCTCTCAACATCCTGGATGGAGCAAAACTGAACTTCTATTGAACTACTCTATGCCCTTTTCCCCCCATCTCAAAACTAATTGCAGTTCATCCATATGAAATCAAGAGAACTCAAGTGTAACTAGACAGAATAAATGAGAGTGATCTCATCTTGATATGTAAGATCTACTTATAAGGAGGAGAAAATTACAAAGAGACCTTTGTGGACCAGTTTTGGTGTGAATTTTAAACCAGGGACCAGAGAAGACCTTGCTAAAGTGGGATCAGTCTCTGTTGTGCAGGAGTCTGGTTTACAGACTGAGCCTCTGTCAGCCTGGGGGTACATCTGCAGTTGCAACGTAACTATTGAGTGGCCTTGGTCCCAGGAATTCCTTATCCCTGTGGGACACTGTCTGAGGCTGTGCTGCTAACACTCAGATGAATACTTTCACTGGAACAGTGTGAGCTGGTTTGGGATGTTTCTCTGGGTGATTACAGTTACCCTGGCTGGAAGAAAGGGCAGAACAAGACCCCATGCTTCCTTATAACTTATGGGAAACAGACTCCAACCAGGCTAAATTGGATGTGATTCTTTAAGGGTATTTAGTTGCTCTACAAGTAGCAAATCATGAAGAACCAGTTCTGAATAATGTTCTGAGGCAGAATGTATGTGTCAGTACTGAAGAAGCTTAATTCTTGAAAGAAGAGAACAAACCCATAAACACATATTTAAAAGTAACTGGAGAAACGTGAACCCTCTGAATGGCTCTGGTATGTGGTCGCCTTAAAGCCACCAGAATCAAACACTGAAGTCAATACCTGTAACACTGCCAGGATGAGTGAAAGGAGAAGAAATTACTCTTTATTTCAGAGACCAGCAAGCTACTCAGAGTAATTTATGCCTGTGTCATATCAAGACTGTACTGCTGTAAAACTGTGCAGAGGAGAGCAACCCATGGAAAATACACCAAACCTGTCTGTTCCAATCCAGAGTCATCCATGTTGGAGGGGAACCACGAGAACAGTGTGACCACAGGAACCTTGTGCCTTACACTGACTTCTAACTGGATCTGGGTGGATCACTGAAATCCTTCAGAATCTCCCCCAGGCTGTGGAGGAACATGATCCTTGTGTCATGTCCCAGTTCATTTCTGTCTTTGTCAATAACTGCTTCTTTGCCCTTTACAAATTGCTCTTCAGACCTTTCTTGTGGCCTGCCTTAATGCTTTATTTTTAATTTGTGTTTTGCATTTAAGCTGCCAGAGTTCGCAGTGCTTCCTGTTGTCTTCATTTGACCCAATACTTGTGGCCTTTCCAAACACATGAGATGGCAATTGTGCAAATGATGAGAATTTCTGTTGATTTTCTTCCTTCCCTGTCTTGGTTTAACCTGTGTGTAGTGCTTATTTGGAGACTATAAAGGGAAAGAAAGGTACATTGAAATTTTGTTTTCGAACAACCTGTAGGACATCAGATATGCTGTTAAACTCTTTGAAAACATTAAGTTTATTAGACAACTTTAAAAACAACAGATACAGACTGTCAGTTTTAGTGTTTTCTTGCTGGTTAAGAGGCCCAGAACTTCTGGATACTTCCTTATCTTTGATGGCTACTCTGCCAGCATCTTGCATTCATATTTAAAAAAATAAATAAAATTCCTACTCTAGCAGGAAATGAGTTTTCGTATCAGATCAGGCAGGTGAATAGCCCAGCTTGGTTATGCAAATCCCTGCAAAAGCTAAAGGAGGTCAGAACTTCATGGTGTTCTAAAGAACTATTTTATAAGGACTTGTGGAAGGTATTGCTGTAACCTGTGAACAAAGACACCCTTTGGGCTCAGTAGAAGTATCTAAGTTGATGCTTTGGGTAAGTCAGGAGGCCAGAATGATTGTACAGAGAGCTTCAGCTCCTGTGTTAAGCTAAGAATGGTTGGTTTGTCCAAGAAGATGTTCTGTGCATTTTTGTTCTTCCTATACTTCAGTCCAAAAATGTGATCAATAAACAGCGGTTTGTTTTCTCATAATTTTTCTACTCCTGTAGAAAAGCTTGCAATGGATTCCACCATGGCACAGATTTCATGTTTGGGATGTTTTTTCCAGCTGAACCTTAGCTCAACCACTAAATAAAAATAACAACTGTTTCTTTTTGGAAACAGGTTCAGCTGCTAGAAAATTAACCAACCAATCCCTGGGACAGGGAGTGAAAGGAACAACATACCCTCATGGTTGGAAGAAACCAAAGTCAGGTGAGGGTAATCCATTGCACTCTGTTCCACTCGGGTTAAACTCTGCCATAACTTTCCACTCTCATGACTGTTCTTATTGATCCTGGTTGTTCACTGGCGTCATGTGCTGCCATTCCTTCCTTTGTTCCAATAACTATACATGTACATAAAGGAGGACTTGTTGGCGGCCAGGCTTTGAACTCCCAGCCCAGCCGAGGGCTGAGCTGCTACTGGAGCCCCAGCGCTGATTGCTGCTGTCGATGACGCCGTTCATTGTCTGAATACAAATAATTAAGTGGTTTATTAGTCCTTTGCACCCTGCTAAACAAAAGCTAGTGTCTTTGCCAAGCCTTGTAGTGCAAGTTGTTGTGTGTGCCCAGTCATCCTTATGCTGGGAAAGCCTTGGGAGTTTTGTGGAAAGAAGGCAGAATGCCCATTGTACCAGCAAGCAGGATGGCTGCAGTCTGGCTCCTAAAGGGCACCTTGGAGGGTCCCAGTGCTCCTGCCTCAGGCCTGCTAAAGGGCAAGGACACAAGCACACAGTGGCATTTACCTCCTGCTCTCCAGGTGTCCATGGACATCCTGCGGGTTCCTGCAGGGCCTGTGAAATAACCCTAGTGTGGTGTTCAATCCCTTATCCCTTGGTGCTCACCTGTGCCAGGCTGTGGCCATTGCCCTGTGGCCTCTGGCAGCCAGAGCTCCTTCAGGTTCCCAGCTGGCAGGCAGCTCCCTGCCCTGTGCCCAGGGAGCCTTTGCTCAGGGGTGGCAGCGTGTGCAGCCAGCAGCCCTCCCAGGGCACAGAGCGTGGGGGAGATGGGAAGCCATTGCTGTCCTCCTCATGGAATGGGTTGGGATGGGAGAGAACTTTAAGCCCGTCCAGTGCCACCCCCTGCCATGGGCAGGGACACCTTCCACTGGACCAGGGTGCTCCAAGCCCTGTCCAGCCTGGCCTCCTGCACTGAGGACCATTACAGGGGGTGCCTCTGCTGTGCTGCTGCCCAAACTGTGCCTTCCTCAGGCTGCCTTTGCTCCTCACACAGTCAGGGATCAGGCAAATCTGGGCTGCACCTGGACCTTAACCTCTTCAGGGCTTGATAACAGAGCTGAACCACTATTAAGAAACTGCAAGTTAATGCCAATTACTTTCTCAGGTATTTACCTTGCTGGAGATAACCAGAGGTTATTACCTGAACTTGCTATTTTGACTTTTCTGCAGAGAGAGGGGGCAAGCTGAGCAAGATAAAGGAGTGTATTGTACTGATAATTCAAATTACAACGCTGCAATTCTTTCTAACCCACTTAGAATTGTGTAATAATGCAGCACAGGCAGGAAGTTTCTTTCCATTTTTTTTTTTTTTCAAAATCTTTCTCACTGTATTGCAATGGAAGTTGTTTTCAAAACTGTAATAACAACATGTATTTATCAGTTGACCTTGAACTTCATTTTTAATGAATAACAAAAGTCAACAGAATACCAGCTCTTGATAATCTGTAAGAGACATCAAAAAAAAAGAGAGAAAGGTTAGGTAAGGAAGGCACATTAAATCAGGTAATAATCATTAAAGAATCGTGTTATTGCTGTTTGCACTATTACTGGGAGCTAAATAGAGTTAATATTGCCTTTCAAACCTTTCAAAGCTAAATCTTGTGGGGTTTTTCTTAACTAGAGTGAAGGACAAAGATAAGCAAAGTGGAAAAAAGTCAAACTAAGGTCAGAGGTTTAGGACAGTATAAAAGAAGGTAAGTCAGCAGGAGAGTGAACAGCATGTGCTGGGGGAGGAGGAGGCTGTGTCAGTGGAGAAAGGAGAAAAACATGGAAACATTATCAGAATTGTTTTCTTTATAAACTTGCTGCCCACTTCTTGCTTCCTTTTCATAATGTGGGTCTGACTGGTTAATCACTGCACATGGTGGTTGCCTGTGGCTTTGTTCCTGTACTCAACTGCATTTTTAATTGTCAAGGGCACCTACAGCAGTGTCCAGGCACTGTTTTGGGCTGTTGCTGCAAACCCAGATAAACACAAGTGGAAGTTCCACTTGGAAAACCTCTATTGCTCACAGAAAGGGAATTTTTAAACTTCACTCTTGACTAAGTCTGAGAAATTAGCTCTGAGTTTGCATTCTGCAACATTGCCTACAAGTTACTTATCAAATCAGGGAGCAAGGGACTTGGAACCAAATGTGCTTAATTAATTTTGACTAGAGAGCTGATACGTAAAGCAAGCTTATCCAAAAGCAAAAATACACTTCTTTTACCGCCCCTTCCGCCCCCGAAAAATCTCCAGCAGACACACGTCCAGGAGAAGCTGTGCAGGGAGGGCTCCCTGAGTGAGTGGCAGTCTCATGCGGGGCAGCACATTCCCAGAGCCCCCGTGCTGGCCAGCGAGGACACAGCACATCAGCCCCTGCTGTCTGTGTGTGCATGGTGTGCACTCCCTCTTCTGGATAGCTTGGAGTGCTTGTGCGGGTGGAATTTCCTCCCTGGGCCTAAAAGCTCGGCAGGGCTGAAGTTACAGTGCTGCTCCTGGACTGTGGTGTCCCAAACAGGAGCAGGGAGGCACACTGAGAAATAGGGGCTCTGGGAGCTCCTGGGAGTTCTGACACAGCCACGAGCATGTGGGTTGTTATCAGTTGTGTGGAGGTTATGGTAACAAAAAGGGCACCTGACCAAGCCTGAGCAGGGGCTGTCAGAACCAGCGTTGCAGTGCTGACTACATAAAAACCAGAAAATCTGGGTCCAAGTGCTGTGGCCGGCCTCTTCCAGTGCCATGAGTCACACTGCATAATAATGGCTTGAATGCCCTACATGCCAGGCATCCAAACTTTGATCACGATTTGGACTCTGCAGCTCAGACTCATCACTATGGAAATCTGATTTTCATTTAGGAAAGCAGCTGTGACCTTGCAGTTAGGTCACCTAAAAAAGATGGGGCTGTGCCCCGTTCCCACCTGTGCCCCTGGCTGACCCCAGGCATGTCATCTGCTCTCTCCTTCTATAAAACAAGGCTGACCACATTTCTGATGTCCTGGGAGGAAAATGAAAACACATAAAATCATAGAATAATGGAATGGTTTGGGTTGGGAAGGACCTTAAAGCCCCTCCCATTCCACCCCCTGCCATGGGCAGGGACACCTTCCCCTACCCCAGGTTGCTCCAAGCCCTGTCCAACCTGGCCTTGGACACTTCCAGAGATGGAACAACATACCTGGGGTAATTTGATATCTGGCATTATGAGCCTTTAACAGCTTTGTCAGAGAAACAAAAAATTTCTTATTCTTATTCTTATTCTTCTTATTCGTTACCTTAATTTATTTTGTTCGCTCTGGTTGGGAGGGTTCACAGTATCCCTTCTTGTAACCTGTGTGCTGTCCCCCTACCTCTCCAACCTCCACTAAGCAAAAAGCCCCAACTCTCCATCCTTTCACTGCTTCTCTCCCTGGAGTAGACTGATAAAGATTTTAATTCCTAATTAATTCCTTGGGGCTGGAGAATATATCCACCAATTTCTTCCCCATCCAGATAGTTCGGACCCTTCCCCTCCACACCCCCAAAACCTTTAGCTTCTTCCACTCTCAGACCTCCAGGAATCTTCAGTCTTAAATGAAGAAAACAGAATTTGGGGGTAATCTGTTTGGTCCCTTCCTTTCCACACCCTTTATGGGTGGGTTTGCAGCTATATTAAGGCTCTCATCTCATATGCCCTCAAAATAGCAAACCCATTGGTAGCACTCTATTTTCCAAATGTAATTAAAGCCTCAGAGTCCTACTGGAGCCATGGAATTTCATTGCTAAGCATTGTGCTGCTGACAGAAGAGAATGCTGCAATTTGAAGCCCATGAGATTTACAGGAATAAAGTAAAGCTTTGCTCTAGGTTTTCAAAAGCCCAAACTCTGCCTGTGCATCCATTATACATGACAGAATGATTATACTACCAAAAAAAAATTAGATATCCAATCTTTTGTATTTTGGCTCCAGGCAGTTCAGCTCTGTCTGGTTGAGTGCACATTGTGTGTTCTTCCTTTGGATACACAAGAGCTCTAGGTTGGGGATGAAAGGGGCAGGGGGCTGGAATCACATCAGACTATTTTCTGTGTTTGGACAATGCAAGAACAGGCTCTGCACACAGAGGAATCTCTGGGGATGATCAGTTGCTGCAGGCAAACTCAGTCCCCCATTGTTCCGATGCAAAATTAGAAATATTGGTTCATAATGTGTTGAAAGGTTTCTGTGCATCCTAAAAAAATGATGGAATCATCTAACACATAGGCTTGGTTTTTATTGGGGCATATATCCATCCTCTGCAGCTGGGCATCAGGCCTAGCTAAGTCCATACAGCTTCCCAGGTCAAGAGCTCCATGATTTGATGAGGGTTGTGTTGATGAAATCAAACTGTTGCCCACCTGCTGCTGATTAATTTACCTGGAGTAAGTGTTTCTGTACAAGCAGGTGAAGCATTCAGTATTTTTAGCATGATAAGAACTTCTACAAGCAGTGAAAGCACCAGGCTCTGAAGAATCAGCCAAATGTTTCTACCCATATCACTGCACCCATACTGGTGTTTGCAATGCTTCATGTCCTACAGATAGAAGTGATACAGCAGAGGGTGCATGAGCAACAGAGCGTGGGGTCCTGCAGATTAGCAGATGTGTCTACAGAGATTTGTGATAAAATCACGTACAATGGGCCAGCAAGTATCATGTATTTTGTATTCTTGTATTATGAACTAGCAAGGCTGCATCCAGGTACATAAAAATCCCATATTCCAGAGTGCTGGAGGATCATTTTCTTGGCTTGTTTTTTCTTTCAGCTGGTCTTACTGATGCATAACTCACCATTCAGCCACTTGTTCAGGTCACACTGCAGGCAGTCCTGTGCTTGTGTAAGGCTTCAGCTCCTCATTCCCAAAGCTTTTCTTCCCCAGCCCCTTCCTTCTGTCACGTACATCCCAGCCTTGCACACAACGGGTATGTGACATGGTTCTGGATTTGCACACCTGTATCCATGTCCCCAGCAAAGCTCATCCCCAAGCTTCACATTCCCAAACAGACTCATAGGGCCCTGCAGGGCTTTCCGTCATTTATTTCCCCCAGCTGCTCCTGCACAAGTATTTATGGGTGTCTTGCACTGATGGTAAGAGAAGGACAAGTGTTACACATGCCAGCCTGGAAAGAGCTTGGAATCTTTTCCAACAGAGAGCTGGATTTGTTCCAGGTTTACCACTATCTTTTGCTTATGGTGTTGCCTGTTATTAAACTGTTTTGAAATACAGTAGCACTCTTTTTCATTTTTGCTCCTGAGCTGGATTTACTGTGTGCACACATAACAAAAGGGAAGGAGAAGAACAACCACAGCTCCTGTCAGTCAAATGTGGGGTCTGTGCTACCAATCACACGGATGTGACCACGGCTGCACAGATCATACGCTGGACTTCCTTCTCCCTGCCTACTCTGTTACTTCAAAGCAATTGTTTCTCCCCTTCCTGCTCACCCCCAAGGAGTTCTGTTTTCTTCACTCAGCTGTGCCCATGGGCTCTGGCACCCTTCCTGAGGACGAGGCAGCTTTGAGCCAAGCCATCGCTCGTGCAAGGAAAGGCTGGTGCGAATGTGAAACTGTTCTGGGTACAACCTTTCTCCAGTGAAACCAGATGCAGGTTCTCTCCTGACACCCGCAGGACCATATCTAGAGCTCTTTAGGCTCTCAGCACCTGATTTTTGTGGTTTGTGAAACTCAGCTTGAAAAAGAAGGAGTTCCCTGCTCCCTAACAAAGAGGAGCAATGAGTTTTATCACCCTCAGCTGCCTGAGCACTCAGGTGACCTCTCCTAACATCTGAACAGCTGTGAGGGGGAAAAAACAAAGCCCTTTTGCTGAGGAAGGAGGAGGAAGTTCAGGCTGTTTATGTGTAATTATGCTTTCCTTTGTTTCTTCCTATTTTATGTTGTGCCCGTTGAGTTTTTTTTTAAGTTGCAGAAAGCAGACTCTGAAGGACTGACAATAATATTCACTGAATATGCTGGAAAATATTGTTAATTTGGTTTTTTAGGATTCAGGCTGCGCTTGCGCATTTCTGAAATCTGGGCTTCTATAAGGGGTCTGTGAGAGGTCCAAGACATGTTATAGACTACAAATAGAATTCTATAAAATATGAAATGTTTTGGTTGCTTGAGTGGATAATTTCAGTCCAAGAAAGGTAAAGGCCAGTTTCAAATTGAATGAGGTGTTCTCAAGCAGTAAGTAAATAAATTAGGAAAGGTGGAGTATACTCTTGCATGGACAGCACTTTTCTAACCAGTGTCTTTGCTGCACCCAATTTCAGATGTTTTTCTCTCTTGGCATACTCTTTATTGGTCTTTTGTGCCTTTGGCCATCCACCCACTTCTCTCTCTAGTTCATGTCATATTTAGTTTCTTATTTCCAGCTACTCCCTGGCTCTGTATCTCCAAGTGACATATAGAATACCTAAACATCAATGCTGGTAATACGTATTGTGATTTTCTGGGTTCCTCTTCAAGGGAGGGAGATCAGGGGTGTTATAAATGCATATCGTAATATTGGCTTCTCGCAAGTATTAAGGTGAATATTATATAATGTTAGAAATGCTTTTGCTGTGTGGATGTAGTTTTCTTTCTTTTTAGCAAGAATTTAGCAAGTGTGAGCGAGTAAGATAACTTCCAAGTGAACAGAGGATGAGGCCCAAAGCAGCTAATCAACACTCTGCCCGGAGAACAAAGGGGCCCAAGAGCTACTATCACCACTCTGCCCGGGGGGCAAAGAGGCACAAAGCTGCTATCAACCCTGACTGTCTGGGGAAATTAAGAGGCCCACTCTATCAACTCTCACCTAGCGAGCCCAGGCCCAAGAATCAAAAGAAATAACACCACAAGGCAGAAGAATATGCATGCTCTAAAAAGGCGGGACCAAGGAGTGGCCATGCAGAACAGCTCCAGGAAAAGTTTGAATATGCATAGCGAACAGACAGTTAAAAATGGTATAAAAAGGACTCACCTCGAGCATCAGGTGTGCTCTGGGCAGAGCGCCAAGGCACCCAGCCGTTACCTCTTCGCTTTATTTTATGTGTCTCTTACTGTCTTTTTATTAAACTTTTAGATTTTCACAGGAGAGTGAACCTCGTTTTTCACAGGGGTTTCTTTCTGGACTCTGCAAGCAAAGCTCAAGCACAGTAAGAGCCTCACCTTCAATTATCTTACTAGATCTGTTCTCTCTAAAGTTGCTGGTCATGCCCCTCCTTGAGTCAGCAGCACTGCCAGTCAGGTGAGGGAGTTAATCTGGCTGGAAAACTATTTATTGTTTTTCTGTGGTAATTGGCAGGTGGATCTACTGAGTTGGGCCTGCTCTGAGGGCAGGAATTGTTAAAAGTGGGTACATGCCTTTTTTTGCAGCCCAGAATTGAAAGTGGCTTAAGCCATTTATAATTACCACACCTATTCTCACTGTCACTCTTTTTAAAGGATGACCGTAGCAAAATGTCTCCTTGCAGGTGCAATCACCAATTCCCTGCATGGAGGAGAAGGACTTCTGCAGCCTATTGCTGATGGTTAATATGAGCTGGCTGCTGCCTACTAACTGTCCTGTATCTTCTTATTTTCAACCTCAAGTCTTCAACAATGTGGCTACAGTTGGCTTTTTCTTTTTCAATGAAAATAGAGATTCTGTGTTCGAAAGCTGGGAACAAGTGAAAAGCAAGAAAGTCTGCAGCAGCTGGAAGGTGTAGTAACCCTGGAGTGTTGTAATACTGTTTGTAGCGTGTGAGGAGGAGGATGTTGAGACACTCAAGGGGAAGAGACAGACTTGATCTTGCTGAGAGCAAGAGACAGAGAGGCCTGGTGTGTAGTACAGCCAGCACTGCTGAGCAGCACTGCCAGGGTAAAAACTTCTGCCCTGTGGCTCTCTGTATTCTGGCTGTAGAAAGGATGTTAGATAAAGAGCTCAGCACTCAGGTTAAAAACCTGAATGCTTTTACAAAATAGTAACTGCAAAACTGCTGCCTGTGGGAAATACAGAAACCCTTGGGAGATGCCCTTCTGTACTACACCCCAGTACTTGTCTGGAGAAATTCCCTCTGTTCTGCCACTGTCTCCTGAGCCAAGGGCTGAGTAAGGATGGCTTGAGGCACAGCTTTGAGCCCTTGGGTGTTGGCACGGTGTTAGTGGGGGGGAGTGCAGGACAAGTTTGCAAACTTGGCTTTCAGGTGACCTAAAGCCATTCTCCACCCATCTATGAAATAATCTGTCTCTTGAGTTAGTTGCTTGGGTATCAGTTAAGGTAAGTAAGATCCCAGTGGTCTAATTCTCTCCTTTTAGTGACTGTTGGGGTTTAAGATTCTTCCTTTTGTTTCTTTCTCTTAGGGATTTTTCTCCCATATGTTGCTAGGAGGCAATAACAACCAGGTATTGAAAGAGACAAAAGAAGTTGCCGTGCTCAGGGGAGGAGGGCACCTGGCTGTACTTCTCTTATCTGAAGGTTTCTCTCGGAGGAGCAGAGATACTGTGAGAACTGGGCTGGGAAAAAAGGGGCTGGGGCAGCTCCTAGCTCTCTTGTGCTCTCAGCATTCAGAGAGGAGAGAGGCTGCGGTTGCTGTGGGGAGAATTTGTCACCACCGCGGGGTTCCCATCTCCTGCTGCCTTTCTTCTACCGTGAGTGGAGCTCTGCCCGTCAGAGCAGCCAGCCGTTACACTGGGACCTTGTTACCCTACCTCACCAAACAAAGGACCCTTTCACCATCTGCTCAGGTGTCTCAGGGGAAACCCCTGGATCCCTGAGCCCCTTTCCCCTCCGAGGGAGTCTTTCTCTCTGCCATGTTCAGGATCTGGGCTGCTGCTGCCCACCCCGCCCTCCCCCCGCCACCCCTCTGCCACTGTTCCGGGTTATTCGCTCCACCGTAGTCCGCAGCCCCTGCCT
>NW_008238434.1:1070328-1072316 GCF_000691975.1 Corvus brachyrhynchos
GGCGGCCGCGACCGCAACTGCACCGGGGGGAAAGGGCCTAAAGAGCGGCAGGAGACCGTTCACTGGGTTTTCTGGTTCTGTTTGTTGTTGCTGCCGTTGTTGTTGTTTGTCTGCCTTGTTTGTTGTTGTTACCATTGTTGCTGTTTGTTTGCCTTGCTATACATATATACTAGTAAAGAACTGTTATTCCTTTTCCCATTTCTTTGCCCAAAAGCCCCTTAATTTCAATGTTGTAATAATTCGGAGGGAGGGGGGTCATATTCTCCATTCCAGGGGAGGTTCCCGCCTTCCTTGGCAGACACCTGTCTTTCAAACCAAGACAGTGACCTAATGACAAATTAGGAGATTTTTTGAGATAACTCAAAAGGATTTTATTATCCCAGTGTTCATAATAAAGCCTTTTAGCAGAAATGGAAGGAGGCAGCCTAAGTCAGAGCTGTCCCAGGGTCCCTGAGCTCAGTGTCCTTTGAGGTTACATGTGCATTGTTAATAAAATCACAGAATCAGAGACTGCTCTGAGCTCTAAGGAACCCTGAAGATCATCTCATTCCGACCCCCTGCTATGGGCAGAGACATTTTCCACCAGAGAGGTGTATGTTTCTTGCCCAGGTGAGGTAAAGAAATTCAGCCAAATTAAATTTAATAAAGAAATAGATTTTATTCCGCGGCCAAAAGAGCGGTCACACAGAAAGCCATGATCGGAAAAAGGTCAGCACCGAGCCCGGGATCGGTGCTGGTGAACACAGATCTGACCTCTATCGCGTCAGATCCCCAAGTTCACGGATGTTGCTTCGGGTGGTTCCTTCTTATACAGTTCTTGGGCAGAGTCTGAATTAACTCTATTCTTCTCACAATTTAGCATATTCATGATGTTTTCTTGTCCCGAAGTTGGACTGCACAAAGCATTTCCTGGGTCTGATGAATTGTCCATCTTTGGTGATGGATTTGTCTGTCTTCTATTCCTGGAACTCTCAATGGAGTTCCCGGAATGTCCAATTCCTTATCAGCTGAGATGTAGATATCAGAAGATAGTGATCAAGTCATGATAGTGTTAATGTCCCAGTGATAAGATCCAACCCCACCTGGGGTGGAATCCTCACCTATTGATTACTTCTGTGCTGAAAGAACTTCCTTTTCAACTGCTCTAGTGTTGTAAAATTTTCCTCTCAGCTGGGCTGGTGGGGGGGGAGTTTGAAACTCTGGCTCTGTATAGTTTTATTACAGTTCATTTTTATACATAACAGCACAAATTACAGACTTCATTTATAACACAGGGGAAATGAGTCCCATTTTTCATGTTATAAAAATAGAAATACTATCGTCACAGATTTACTACAAATATAAAAATAGAAATATTCAAACAAAAAGTCCCTTTTATTCATAGCCATTTTAATTCTTCCTGTAACTCTAGCTCTTCTTCCTTTATCTGTTCCTCAAACCTTATCAGGACCTCGGCAGCTTTACTATTTGCTTCTTCCTCTCTTAATTCCATGATTTTTGAGATTTTATTGTTTTTGCCTAATCCTCCAGCAGCTAGTCTTGGGTCCATGGGTATCGCAGCTATTTGCATACCTTGTACTACCGAGTGTATTAATCTAATAAAACATGGTATCATGCAGGGTATGAATATCACCCCGGCCACTGAACAAAGTATGAAAAATACTGCCTTCTTCCACCATGCGCTGTCAAATAATTGTTCCCACCTGTATTGGGTTGACCCTGAGTTGATGGACAGTCTTTTAGACCAATTACGCTTCTCACAATTTACATATTTAAACCGCACGAAAAGGCTGGACTTGCCCTTTAGTCGGAGCTCGCCTGCTGGAAGGTGGGGGGGTGGCTCCAAGCCTCCCGGCCCCGCTGGGCCGGGGCCACTGCCCCTTCCCCCCTTTCTCATCACTGTGGCACGGACCCTGGGTCGCTGCGGGGGGACTGTCCCAGAGCCGCAGGCAGCTAAAAACAGCCAAGCCCTGCCACCACTAACACCA
>NW_008238434.1:1072857-1082785 GCF_000691975.1 Corvus brachyrhynchos
GAGAGGCTTTTCAAGAACTGGAACACTGACTAACATCCCATGTTCTGTTATCCCTTGTGTGAGCTGGTAAAAGGAGAGAAGTGCTGGGGGGGGCGGGATTTGCTTTAATTTTGTTTTGTTATTTTCTCTTTACTTTTAATTCTATTAGTAATAAAACTCTTTCATTGTACTGCAACTGTTTAAGGTTTGTGCCTGCTTTGCTTTTCTCCTAATTCTTATCTCACAGAAGGAAAATAAGTAAGTAATGAATATTTTGAACCAAAACCACTACTTTAATTGGTGTTTCTGCCCGGTTTCGAACTCAACCTGCTACACCACCATGATGCTTGTAAGATGGAATTCCGTTTTTGGACCGGAACATGTGCCACCTTCTTGATCTCAGCTGCGAGACCTCTGATGGTCTCTCCATAGTCATCAATCTCTATGCAGCATTCTGATTCATTGAACTTCCCACAGACTCCCCCTTCCTCAGCTAACAGATAGTCTAATGCAATTCGGTTCTGGTATACAAAGGCCCGCATCTGGTAATGTTGTTTGGCTAACAGCTCTAGTGCATCCAAGGTATGATTTGAAACAACTTCCACCACAGCCTGGAGCCTTGAGTCGATTTAGTAAATAGACAGGGGTTCTAGACCCCCAGCTCCCATCTTGTGCCCAGATTGCTGGACCATAATATTGGCCATTCTTCTTCACCCCACTTCTGACTCCTACCTGCTATAGGTAGTGCTTTCTTTATTTCCCTTTTCTTTCAGCTTAAGGTTTCGTATAGAGGGGCTCCTAACAGGCCACTTTCTCATCTGGGGAGTGTAAAGAAAGAGGGTCGAATCATACCCAGAGTGCATGAACCTTTCCATTTACGGGGTAGTTCGCTGTATGCCTTTTTCCCACATATCTAGTACATACCATTAGGGGCTTTCCATTTTATTTTCGTGTTTTCTGGTTCCCTCCAATACTCTCTTAAGTCCTCTAAGGATTGGTAAGGGTTAGCTCCAGGTTGCTTATACCAGCAAAGGTTAACTCGACTATTCCAATCACAGTTTGCCTTTCTTTCCTGACTCCAATATCCTGCAGGGGGTTCTGGTTGCCAGATTTTACTTTTATTATTTGAATATACTGCTAGGGTGGATATACACGGGGTGTATCCCATGACCTTGGTATATTCATTTCCTTCTCTGCTGATGCAAATTGTCCCTATCACCCATTGGTCCAGAATCCAACCTTCAGGCCTCTGTGTAGTTTTTGAGAACTGATTCTTATCCCATTTTAGAAGCTGTTCTGGAGCTAAGCCTTCACCCTTCCAATGCCATTTCTCTGCTGACTTCAGCCCCCCACAGATCCAACAGTTGGATAAACCTAACTTAGTGGCAATCTCTTGCATTAGGTCTATGAACAAGTTCTGGCTAGGGGTTGGCCATTCCCAATTGTTATACTGCTTTTCTAATAAGTTGTATTGTTTACTCAAAGTCAATAGTCTCTCCTGTTCCACTCTCCTTTTTCTCATTTCAGATTCTTGTCTCTTAAGCTCTAAGGCTACCTGTTTCATAGTGCTTTCTGGGTCCATGTCTTCTTTGTTTTTGGAAAAGCAAAAGGTTTTGTCATATTGCAAGCACGCCCTGTCATCATTTTCCTCCAGGAGGTCCAGTATAACATGTTCGCTGCCGAGGGGTGATCTATCTTCGTACCTTAAATTTTGCCCCACCCAATAGGTTTTTCTGTCTATCATGCACATGCTCAATTTTGAATTTGAATTATCATAACACAATTTGTTGATTTGAGAATAGGCTACGAAGATAGATTTCTTCTTCCGTTCAACCCATACAGTATGATTACAGTGGCCACAGGTTGAGACAGGCATTTGATTTATATTTCTTTTATGTCTCTTAGAGTAATGGTTTCTGTTTTTGAGAGGAGGAGCCTCTGACTTCCTTTCCTTAAACCTTGCATTTTGGGATAAACATTCAATTTTATCATCTAATTCACAAATTTGGAATCGAGTGCCATTCAAATTACAGTTTTTGCTTTTTCCCTTGCAGTTCCCTGAGCTCTGGTGTGTCTCCTGCTCCTTTGGGAGGACCTGCTGACACAGTTTGCAAAGGCTGTCAGCTCTTTGGCCCTCCTTGGGAGACAAACTCTCTAGTGGTGTATTATGTGTTTGGTATATGGTCAGGCTCAGGACCATCAGGAACCCCCAGAGGTGTATCCCTCTGCCTTTGCCTTCGCCCACTGGAGTGCAGCCAGTGGCGAGGTATGCCATCTTCTCGGCGGCAGGAATACTTTTCCAGGGTCCTATGGCTGGACCGAATAGCATACCTTATCTTATATACATTCCACCTAGAGAGCTTTATTGTGTCCGATCCACAAGGTACTTTGATTATTTTCCGGCACTCGACTGTTAGAATTTCTGCTTGTGTGCCTAATTTTCCCCTTACTCCGTACTTATATATGGCATACCACTCAGGGGAATCCAGTTCCAATTTCCCTACGTTAGTAGCAAGAGTTAAGTATTGGCTAGTCAGGTCTTGCTCCTCCTCTAAACACTTTGTACACAGGCCCCTGGGCCTATCCCCTCTGCGACAATGAACAACCCAAATTTCATTACAATATTCACACTTGAAAGATACAAAGGGATAACATTCACAGCCAGTTATATTGCAACTTATCTGATCCCTCCCGGTCATTTGTTGGGTCAGTGCAATTTTATCTTTAAGTATCCTGGTGAAGAAGTGATCCTTCACTCAGGTGCTCCTTCCTGGAGTTCGATTTTCTTCACCTGGGAAGTGTGCGTCCAGTCTTTCTCTGCCGTTCAAATTGCTGCGTCTGTAGTGAGGAGGACAAGAAATGGACCCTCCCAGTGAGGAGTGAGAGGGGTTTCCTTCCATGTTTTTATAAGAACTTTGTCGCCTGGCTGTATCTTGTGGATAGCAAATCCCAGGGGGGAGTATTGTGTCACCAGCCCACGTTTCCTTAACTCCTGTAAGTTTCTATTAATTGCTATCAGATAAGGTTGGATTTGTCCGTCCTCTATCCCAGGAAACCCTACTGGCATTCCATGTTCATAAGGCATCCCATACAGCATCTCGAAGGATGACAGCCCTGTCTCAGAGTGAGGCATAGTTCAGATGTTCAGGAAGGCTAAGGGGAGACACTTTACCCAGGACATTTTTGTTTCCAGCATTAATTTTGATAATTGTGCCTTTAGTGTTTGGTTCATTCTCTTGACCTGGCCCGAGCTCGGAGGGTGCCAAGGGGTATGATATTCCCATCGAATCCCCAGTGCCTCGGCCAATTGCTTAATAATTTTAGAGGTAAAATGTGTCCCTTGATCCGAATCTATGTAGTCTACTATACCATATCGGGGTATAATTTCTTCCATTAATATCTTTGAGACCGTCTGGGCTGTTGCCCTAGAGTTAGGGAAAGCCTCCACCCAGTGAGTTAGTTTATCAATCAATACTAACAAGTTTTTATATCTTCCAACCTTAGGTAGCTCAGTAAAATCTATTTGGATCCTTTCAAAGGGTTGATGAGCGACAGGGCGACTTCCCAGCACTGCCTGCTGGGAGTTAGCCCGGTTTACTCTCTGGCATATCATGCACCCCTGTACCTCCTGCTTTGCTAATTCATAAATACCCTTGCATCCGAAAAATTTCAAAAATTGTTCTGCTAGAGCCCGTGCCCCCCAGTGAGTTTGCTGATGTAGTCTCTTTAGGATTTTCCTACTGTATTCCTTTGACAGTAGCTCCCTCCCATCAGGTAACTTCCACTTACCTTCTTCTAACTTTCCCCCTATTTTTAAATAGTCTTCAATCTCCTTTTTTGGAAGGTTGTGGGGGGTATTCTCTGGGTTTTCCTTGCTCGACCTCCGGGGTACTCACCTTTAATAATGCTGCGTTTTTCGCCTCTTTATCAGCTAAATTATTTCCTTGGGTCCAGAACTGCATCCCTGTCTGGTGTTCCTTAACATGCACTATTGAGATTGCCTCTGGCTCCCTGACAGCTTCCAGGATCTGTTTTATTATTTCTCCATGGATTAATCCTCTCCCTCTGGTGTTAATTAACCCTCTTTCTTCCCAAATTTTCCCAAAAGTGTGTACTACACCAAATGCATACTTAGAGTCCGTAAAAATAGTTCCTTTTTTTTTTCCCCTTTCAATCCTTTTAGAGCTCTCAATACTGCATACAATTCACACACTTGAGCCGACCAACTAGCACTTAGAGGTCCCGACTCCACCACTTTTCCTGTCTTTCCATCTATTACTGCATATCCTGAGTTCCTTTTCCCTTCTACTACCCTCGCTGAACCATCCATAAACCATTTCTCTCCTTCTTCCAGCTCTTCTTGTTCCAGATCCGGTCTCATCTTTGTTTGTAGCTCCACTATCTCAGCACAATCATGAGTTGGTGTCTCCGGGGCCCCCCCATACAGAAACTGTGCAGGGTTTTGTGCTGTAGTTGTCCGCAGTTCTAAATCATGAGAATGGACCAATATTGCCTAATATTTTAGGAGCCTAGCATCAGTAAGCCATTTATCAGCCTTCTGCTGCAGCAGGTTCCTGACACTGTGAGGAGTATAAACAATTAAAGGTGCCCTAAAAGTCACTTTTTTTCGCTTCCTCTACCATCAGTGCCACTTCTACTATTGCCTGCAAGCATGTGGGCCATCCTTTGCTCACGGGATACAACAGCTTTGACACATATCCTATTGGTTTCTCGGCTCCTGCCCAGTCCTGTGTTAAGACTCTGTGGGCAGTGTGCTTGCTGACATCCACAAATAATTGAAACTATTTCTTCACATCTGGGAGACTCAAGACAGGGGCTGTCATTAGTGCCTCCTTCAGTTCTTTAAATCCTTCCTCATCTTGCTCTGTCCACTTTATCCTGTCGGTGGTTAATTTCTCATATAGAAATTTCATCTTTTCATTATATCTCTCAATCCATTGTCTGCAGTACCCTAGGAGTCCTAGTAACTGCCTGATTTCCCTTTTTTGTATGAGGAGGAGGCAGTGCCACAATGCCTGCTACTCTTTCAGGATCTAATTTCTTTTTCCCTTTCGTTAGCCAATGTCCCAGGTATTTTACCTTGGGTTTAGTGAACTGGAGTTTTGATTTGAAGACTTTTAACCCCTTATCTCCTAAGAAATTTAACAACCTCATAGTGGCTTCTCTCACATCCCTTTCTGTTGGTCCAGCCACCAGCAAGCCATCCACGCACTGAGGCAGCGTGGCTCCCCAAACAGGTCCAAACCGGCTGAGCAATTGCTCAAGAGCCCGACCAAACAAGCTCGGTGAGTCCACAACCCCTGAGGCAAGGAGGCCCACCCGAGCCGCCGCCCCCGGCAGGTCCCCGGATCCCCCCACCGAAAAGTGAAACAATCCCGACTCTCCTCCGCCAGAGGACAAGTCCAAAAGGCATCCCACAAGTCCACCACACTACACCAGGTATCTGAGGGGGAGATGCCACCCATCAAAGTGCACAGATTAGGGACCGTGGGGAACAGCACCCCAGCTCTCGCATTCACTGCTCCCAGATCCTGCACCAATCCACAGCCACCGTCCGATCCCTGCACCGCCAGAACAGGAGTGCCATGCCTGGACACGCAAGGCTCCAGAGTTCCACCCCCCCATTAGTTCGTCTATTACTGGCTTTAGCCCCTTTCTCTCTTCTATAGGAAGAGGATATTGTTTAACCCCTAATCAGATCTTCTGGCCTTTTAATCTCGATACGAATGGGTGTCATTTCTATTCTTCCTGCCTCCCCTTTGGTATACCAGACTTTCGGATTCACCTTGTTTTCATCCTCTATGGTTAGTTTATATAAGCTCACCACAAGCTGTGACTCCTGAACAATCAAGCTTACCTCAAAAGCCACCATCAAATCTCTTCCTAACAAATTGTAGTCCGCCTCTTCAACCAACAAAACATTCCCCACGCATATCCTGGTTTCAGATTGGAACTCTACATCTTTAATAACCGGGACCTTAAAGGGTTCCCCTTTTGCCCCGACCACTGTCTGGGTATCTTTGCTTTTTGTACATCCGCTCGGCAGTTGCTGAACGGTGGTTCGTTCAGCTCCCGAGTCTACCAAAAACATTAGTTCCTGCTTCAGGGGTCTGACTTTTAATTTTATCAAGGGCTCTCTAGATGTTCTGGACCCCAAATTTAGAAGCCCCTGACACCCCTAATCCTCCTGAAAGATTTTCTCATCTTTCATCCTTCTCCTACAGTCCCTCTTAAAATGCCCTTTCCTCCCGGAGTAAAAACACTCTGGGAGGTTTCTCTGGGTATCCTGGTTCCATTGCGGGGGAGGGGCCTGATTCCTCTGAGGCTCGGGACCCCGCGCCAGGCTTACCGTGTCCTTTGTGTGTTCCTGCTTTCCCATCCTCGTATCCCTGCTTGTTTAATCATTTCCTGCTCCTCGCTGTTGAATAGGGATCTTAGTATTGCACAGATATCATCATATGAGTATATACTGTTCTCCAAAAATTCATCCAGCTGGTCCGCCACCCCTAGGGGATCGTCCATTAATTTTCCCATCTCTTTCTTAAAAGCTCTCACGTCCCCTGTGTTAATGGGCACGTTTATGAACCCTGTAACTCCTGGTGCAGTTGGCACCTCTCTTAAGGGAAGTAGCTTATGCTTGTCTTCCTCCCCCTCCCCGTAATCTCCGTTGGCTTTCTTTGCTTGAAAACATGTCCTGCTGGATGGGGGAGAGTAGACTCCCAGGGTGGGAATGGAGTGATTTTCATTTCCCCCAGGCAGCAGTGGGGGCAGAGGTTGAAGTTGGGGATAAATTTGTGGTATTGGTACCTGTCCTGGTATCGCCACTGCGCCATCCATTTGGGGTGCTTGTGCCTGCACGGGTGGGTGCAGAGGAACCAGATACAGGGGCGGAATGCTGTCTAAGGGGTCCCATGTCCCATTCGGGGTGGCAGACCCCCGTTGTGTTTTTATTGGGAGTAGCTCGGTTCGAACAGACCCCCACATCTTAGCATAATCTTCCTCCTCTTTCCCCTGTGTAGTTTTAGTGTTTACATAGTGGCTTAAAGCCTGGCAGGTCCACATTTCGAAAGTGCCAAAAATGGGCCAAATTACATGTTCCCTGTTTTCTTTGCACCCTCTCCCCCTCCATATCTCCAAGCAAAAATAAACCATCTTTTCCTTGGATTTGTTTCTCCTTTTGGGACAGTTCCCCCAATGCTCTAACATCCACCCCAGGGGACTATCTCTAGGGATTTCAGGTATCCCTTGTTCCTTCCCTCCCCCTGATTTTTCTTGGGGTTTTCTCTGGATTTTACTCTTTTTCTGTCCCATTTCTAAAAAAAAATTGCTTCACTAGCATGTCCGGCCTGGACTTTACGCCAATTCCTCCAAGTTCCTAAATCGGTACCACTTCAAATCTGTATTTAATTTGTTACCGGTGTATTAGCCCTCACAGAGGACTGCTCTGGGGGTTTTCCTCCGGTAACTGCTCTCAATGCTCTGACTCTTTTCCTGGACTGTGTCCGAGACTAGTGGGTTTACCAGTCCTTGAACTCAAAAAAGGATGTACTTTCCCCTCTAGTCGTCCTGCGATCGATCCTTCGAATCTCTCGATTTATTCGGGCTTGACGTGTGAAAAATTGGGTTTTTACCCCGTGTCTTTCACTTCCCCCGTGACCGACCTCTTCCCTCGCGGGAGAGAGGAACTGCGATCTTGGGGTCCGCACTCACTTCGTGATGGTATCACGTCTCATACACACGCTCGATCGCTCCTCACTCAACCACGTGATATTTACGGTCCATTTTCCTGTGTGGATTCTTCGTGCATGTAGATTTTTATGAGTGAATTACCCTGCCATGGCTCCGGGGATCCCACCCTGGGTCACCCCCCGAGTTCCCTGAGAGCTCTTTTTATTCCCTTCTTTTCTCGATTGTGGCATTGGTCTGAATTTAGTTCGGTGGTCCGATTGGTTCCCAGAACCCACTTATCCTACCAGGCTGTTAGAATCAGCGGGGCGCCTCCTGGACGGAGAGAGGGTCAGTGATACCCCAAATCAGATCACGTCAGGGTCACCATTTGAGGTAAAGAAATTCAGCCAAATTAAATTTAATAAAGAAATAGATTTTATTCCGCGGCCAAAAGATCAGTCACACAGAAAGCCATGATCGGAAAAAGGTCAGCACCGAGCCCGGGATCGGTGCTGGTGAACACAGATCTGACCTCTATCGCGTCAGATCCCCAAGTTCACGGATGTTGCTTCGGGTGGTTCCTTCTTATACAGTTCTTGGGCAGAGTCTGAATTAACTCTATTCTTCTCACAATTTAGCATATTCATGATGTTTTCTTGTCCCGAAGTTGGACTGCACAAAGCATTTCCTGGGTCTGATGAATTGTCCATCTTTGGTGATGGATTTGTCTGTCTTCTATTCCTGGAACTCTCAATGGAGTTCCCGGAATGTCCAATTCCTTATCAGCTGAGATGTAGATATCAGAAGATAGTGATCAAGTCATGATAGTGTTAATGTCCCAGTGATAAGATCCAACCCCACCTGGGGTGGAATCCTCACCTATTGATTACTTCTGTGCTGAAAGAACTTCCTTTTCAACTGCTCTAGTGTTGTAAAATTTTCCTCTCAGCTGGGCTGGTGGGGGGGGAGTTTGAAACTCTGGCTCTGTATAGTTTTATTACAGTTCATTTTTATACATAACAGCACAAATTACAGACTTCATTTATAACACAGGGGAAATGAGTCCCATTTTTCATGTTTTAGGGTATTGTTTTCTTGAGGTGGATACCTGGATATGTATTTTTGGAAGGTCTAGGCTATTTAGTGCATCTTCTCATGACAATGTATATCTCTTTGGCTTAGGAAAGAACTGAAACCAGGGGTTCACCCTGTTTTGGTTTTGTGCTTGCAGTGTCTTCCCAGGGAGTGTTGGGTAGATGCTTACCACAGGCTGTGGAATTAAAACACAGCCCATCCTTGGATATAAAGCCAGTGACCTGGAGCATTACTGTACTCTTGAAAATGAATCTACAGGCTCTGAGGACTTTCTGTAGCACTGACTGTCCACCTTGTATTACATGTACATGCTCTCAAACAGCATCTGCCTCTGGTCTTGGAGCTCTGAATTAATCTCTGATCCTTTTGAGGGGTCAAGTGCACCTGGAGGGCTGTGGAATTGTACTGGTGTTGGTGTAAGCCAGGGATGAAAGTGCTGGCAGGAGTAAGGCTGTAACTCTTAAAGCTGCAAGGGCCAGACTGTTATTTTTCCCTGAGGATAATCTGAAAGAAATGTTTATGCTGGCTTTGGAATGTTTCAGTCCAGTCCCAAACCACTGACCTCCTAAAAACAAAATGGAAATATGCCAACACCTCCCTGAAAAAGGCCATTCCCCAGGCATGTGCTAATACCAGCCAGTTTGCCTGAATACGCACAAATAATAAATAAAAAGAGCCACATGTCTGGTTGAATCACAGAGCAATTAGGAACCTTGAATGAAGGCTTGCAGATGCTGCCTTTGCAATTTATAGTTTGTGCATTCCTGTTCCTACACTTCATAAGGACTAAATGAGAATATGAGGGCTGTCAGCATACCCTGCTGACAATAATATCCTGATACCCTTATTTTTAAGAGTTCTATTTTGAGTAACTGTTTAAATAGTGAAAGAGAAGAATTTCGTGCCTTCTTGTTGAATCAGCAAAGCCTTGAAATCTCCTGTTACTTTTCTCTTCAGTTATTTATAGCTTGGGTTGTCTCCTCCCCAACACTTCACTCTTGGGTCCTGTAAATCCAGCTAAGAGTCATGCAGAACAGAAGAATTCATGATGATATGAATTACAAAAGCCCTTAAACTCAAAGGTTTAGACTTGCATTGCCTGTGTCACTTTGTTGCTTCCTCTGGCTCCTGTAGCCTCAGTTCTCTCTTCAACCTGACCCAAGAG
>NW_008238434.1:1082819-1112972 GCF_000691975.1 Corvus brachyrhynchos
CAGTCCTGCTGCAGCTCCTGGTAGCTTCTCCCAAGTCTCCTTGTTCTAAGTAACAAACAGCCATGGATTCTGCTCTGCCCTAGCAGAGTGGGGTGAACAGGGGGCAGAGAAAGTATTAATTGGAGCACTGACAGGTTAATTACAGTATTGACAGCTTTAACATATTGGAAAGGAATAGATTTACAATGCAAATGGAGAGGTGCTCTCTGAACTGTGCTTGCTCTTAATCCTGGTGCTGTGGAACTGAGGATGTTTGCTGTCCCTGGCATGTGGTGGCTGCCAGTGTGCTGAGGAAGGGCTTTGGATTTGATGCCTTCCTCCTGTAGGCTGCAGGAGATGTCAAACCAAAGAACATGGAACGTAACACCATCCTCAGAACTGTGTGGCTTTTGTCTCCCCACTACCACTGAAAACTACCACTGGAAAAGCATTTCATGGTTTAAGGCAGCAGAAGGATTGCTGTGGCCTTGCTGGTGATTTTGTTGTTGCAGCAGAAGGAAAGGAGTGGAGCATGTAGGGCAGGATCTGCCTCTGCTTTTATAAGTATTCCTGGCAGCAGGATCTGCAGTCCAGGTCTAAGTATTTCCTTTTGGTTTTCCATACCACCTTGCTCTTCCCATCTTATGGTGGAAACAGAGCCATTCCTCAGCCATTGATTACCAAAGCACAGTTTCCTATTAAGATTCTGTGGTGGAAAAAAAGGATTCCAGCAAAGGAAACAGAAAGAACCCCCAGCAGGAACCAAGGCAAATCTGGCAGTGTGGCTCCAAGGCCTGGAGGGATGGAGACATTGCACAGAGCTCTGCTTCTGGAGATCAAAAGTCAGCCCTTCAGCTTGGGCTGGGTTTGCATGTGCAAATTATTCACTAGCACTTTATTTTGCATATTCTCACATGGTACTTGTAACAAAACACAGAGCAGCTCCTCTGTGGGTATAGGAACTTTGTTTGTGTCTCTCTGATCTCTTGGTACCTGCAAATAGAGGTTTAGTTCCAGATTTTGTGTTTCCTTGGCTACTCACAGCCTTGTTCCCTAACTCAGTGTTTTAACATACTTTCAGGGTGATCCAGCAATAGGAAAATATTTTACCTTAATCCACTAAACTACTAATTTAAAAATAGAAAAACACCAGCTTCTGGGGTTTAGTCACTGCAATTTTCCATCTGTTGTCAATGGTAATTGCAGGGCACATAAAACTTGATTGGCAGGGGCAAAAAAAGCTGCTCATTCCATTTCCTATTTATCGAAAATTAAAAGCCAGCTTGCCTTTGTGTATGAAATTTGTGATGGCACAACTCTGGGGCAGCACCAAGCTCCAAGTTCCCCAGCTGGCACAGAGCCCTCTCAAGGAGCTCTGGTGATGCAGCTGATGGAATCCTCACCTTCCAATAGTTGTGCCCCAAACCAGCTGTACAGCTATTCACATACCCCTACAGATGGGTCTTTTTCCTTGTTTTAAAATGCAAATGCATCTCCACTTAAACAGGACAGAGCCCAAGTGTCCCCCCAGCAACCTGGGAAACCTCATTTACTGAGTTAGAAACTTTGGGTTTAAGGATGAGATGACTTGTACCTAACTTAGCTATCTAAGGATCGTTAGTTTGCTTAAGGAAGGGAAACAGCTCTTCAAAGAGTGCACCAGGAACATCCACAACACCCCAGTTCTGCTCCTTTGGAAGTGAGGTGCATTATCCATATTTTACAGTGTTACATCAAATATGTTGGGATATGCCCTGCTGTGTTTGTCTCACAGAAGATATTCCTAATGAAGTGAGGGAAGGGGGCATTTGCCTCTGCACAGTGCATGCCCAGGGCTGCTGCCTGAGTGGGGCAGCCAAACAGGCTGGTTTGTCAAGTCTGGCATTGTGAGGGAAATAAACAGGCCCTGGGGGAAATGACTGATGGAACATTTTCTACCCTTTTCCTTCACAGTTTAGCATATCTGAGAGACTGGTTATCCACCAAAGTATGTGGCAGTCCTGACAGACTTTCCCACAACGTTGTTCTTTAGGTTTCCACCAATTGTGCTGGCACTGCTTGCTCTATTTGCAGCTGATCTTAAAAAAAAACCAAACAAAAACAAAAACAAAAACAAAACAAAACCCAAAAAACAACAACAACAACAAAAAAACAAAAAAAAAAAAAACAAAAAACAAAACAAAAAAAACACCCCAAAAAACAACAACAACAACAAAAAAAACAAAAAAAAAAAACCCAAACCAACTAATCAATCAAACAAATAAAAATGTCCTCCAAGACCTAGTTACAAATTATTTTCCCAGGCAAATGATTTTTCATCATAATGTCTTGAATTCTTCCATACCAGCACAGTGATAAAATGGGCTGCATTAATTGTGTTAAGTACTGTGTTGAAATCAGTACTGAGACTTCCGACTTCAGTGAATGGGCATATTGAGGACATGTGCACTTCTGAATGATTCCAACATCCTGTGACATCCTTTGTCTTCCAGAATACACTGAAAAAGGAAACTAAAACTGGTTTTTGTGTTACATGAAGGAGCAAATTGTTCATTTAAACACAGAACAGGAGTTACATCTACCTATCAGGTTATCTATAATCTGAAAAACTACTTAAATCATCATGATCACAGAAACATGGTTCAGAGCTGGTTCTCTACCTGGAGGCAAATAAAAAATGGAGTACCACAGATATCTGTTCTGCTTAACATCTTTATCAGAGTCCTGGCGGAAGATATGAAGAAAAGCCTCATCATCTTTGCAAACGGCATTGAACTGAGGGCAGAGCTGCCATGGGAGCCAGCTACCCGGCCTGGAGGGGTGGGCTGAGGTGAAGCTTAAAGTGAGCTCAGGGCAAAGCCAAGCCCCTGGGAAAACCTGCCAGAGACCCAGCCTGAGTCTGCCTGCCTGCCTGGGCACAGCTCCAGAAAGGGACCAGGCTGGGGCACCAAGCGAGGGAGCCCACAGTGCCCTGGCAGCACCCTGGGCAGCACCAGTAGGGGCAGGGCCAGCACATCGGGGGTACCTGCTCTGCTCAGCACCCAGGAGATCACATCCCAAATCTGTGCCAGGCTTGGGGCTCCTGGTACAGGAAAGGCTAAACTGAAGGGAGTTCAGTGGAGAACACCAAGGTGCTCAGGGCTGGCACACTTGCTCTGTCAGAAGCTGAGGAGAGGGAGGTTGCTCAGCCTGGAGAAGAGTCCACTTTGGGGGGAAGGTCACAGCAGCCTCCAGTACCTGTGAGGGGGTTATTGGGAAGTTGGAGTTCCTCACTGTAGTGCAGAGTGGGAGGAGCAGAACTTACACCTGAGAGGATCAGGCTGGATACAAGGAGTGACTTTTCCTGCATAAGGAAAATCAAACCTTGGAGGTTGTGCAATCTCCCGCCTTTGACATTCCAAGACCTGCATGGTTTAACCTCAGAGCTGACCTTGAATGGGAGCCTGGACCAGAGACATACTGAGATCCCTTCCAACCTGAATGCTCCTATGAAAATTACAAATTGGAAGGATCTCTGGAGGTCATCAGGAGATATGAGCTAAAATTCAGCTGAGTTCTTAGTACCTGCAAGCATGGAGACTCCACAACCTCTCCAGGTGACTTGTGCCACTGTTTGACTACTCTCAAGAGTGACAAGACACTGCAAGTAATTGGGATTTGACACTTTCTTCATGTCTTTAAACAAAAGTTATGGTAATAAAGGTCAAAGTGAGGTCAGTATGGATAGGTGGAATGATAGCATCAATATAGATAATGTGGCACAAAACTCCAAGATACTATTAAGAATTGAAATAAGATTAAAAAATTTGCATATTGTAATATTGTCTTTGATCTGATAAATTGTCCATCTCTCACATGTTATCATAGTACCTGATCTTGTTTTCTGTCTGTTCCTTTCCACTATCCCATGGTTATACAAAGCAGTCACAGGATGGATTCATGGTGGATCTGCAGCTCGGGGAGCAGCCAGGAGTGAGGAGAGTGCAAGGCTCGAGTGGTGCAGCTGCAGTGCTGGTACTTGAGCTGTGTTGGAGCTGATACTCATTTATTGGGGATGGGGGAGCTTAGATTGTCTGACAGTGCTACACCACTCGAGGACACTGTCTCTGAGTGCCAGCACTGTTTGTCTGCACTTCAAAAGCATTTTACCTTGAAAGTGGTGTGTACATCTGGAATATTGCACTTCCCACTTGCATTGCACTGAACATTTCTCTCATGTGACTGACACATCGTTTAACAAATCATTATATGGTATCTGGGGAAAAGCAGGTCAGTGGAATCGCAGAGATTGATGATCATTTCCATAATCTTCATTAATCCTTTCCTTTGAAGTAAAAATATTCCAAATGGCAGTAAATGTCCTTACAGCATTTTGGCACCAGCAGCCAGTCTGGGGTGTCTTGACATTCATTGCTGCATAGGAATAGACAGGGGTGGATAATCTGGAGCAGTGGGTTACAGTTCCACAGGGACTACAAATAAGAAAGCAAAACAATGGCTTTCCATGAGAGCCTGGTAGGACCCTGTTGGGAATTTTTCTATAAATAGTGCCTTATTTCTCTCAATCATCTCTACAAAAGTATTGAATCCACCAGGGCTGGCATATAAAATCCTGATCTGGTGAGAACTATAAATGATGATGATAAATATAGATGCCCTGGAGCCAGGCTGAAAGAGCTGGGGGTGTTCACCCAGAGAAGAGAGGGCTTCAGGGAGACCTCAGAGCCCTTTCCAGTGCCTAAGAGGGCTCCAGGAGAGCTGGAGAGGGACTTGGGACAAGGGATGGAGGGACAGGACACAGGGAATGGCTTCCCACTGCCAGAGAGCAGGGATGAATGGGATATTGGGAAGGAATTGTTCCCCATGAGGGAGGTGAGGCCCTGGCACAGGGTGCCCAGGGAAGATGTGGCTGCCCCTGGACCCCTGGAAGTGTCCAAGGCCAGACTGGATGGGGTTTGGAGCAAGCTGGCCTAGTGGAAGAAGGTGTCCCTGCCCATGGCAGGGGTGGAACAAGATGGGCTTTCAGGTTCCTTTCAACCCAAGCCAGTCTGGGATTCTGTGATAAATGCTGTTTCTTTCTAGCAAGGGACATAATCAGTAATTAGGGTTATTTAGGGTGGTCACTGCTCTGTGGGACTGAGAGGTGCTGTGTTGTGACAGTTCTGCACGTTTTGAGTAACTGTGAGAGTCCCAGCAGGAGGAAAGGGGAGCACCAGCCCTTTGGCAGTTGCTGTCTGTGTTCACGATTTAGCAGCAGTGCTGCCTGTTAGGAAAAGCAAGCAAGGTGTGAAGGGAGAGTCGATATCCTCTAGGAGACCAACTACTGTAACTGGAGAATAATAGCCAAAGGTTGGGTAAGCCGCACTCTTCTGGAGGTGTGATGAGGCAGCTCTGCTCATGGCTTTTAGCTCCCTAAAGGCATTAATTGGCAAGAGGTGCTCCAGATTGAGCAATTTTGATTCAGATTGGACAGTTTATACCTGTAAACAGTACCTGGGTGATGCCAAAGGCCTGCAAAAGGCCAGGGAATAAGGGGGAGTGAGTCAATGGGTTGGTGTGTGCATCAGGGTTAGGAGTTGCTGCTGGAAGCAGGAAGGGAAGAGCAGCTTCTCAGACAATGTGGGAATCCCTTGCTAACAGAGTCACCCTGAGGGAGCCTGGAGTTTGTATCTGTCTAGACTTTTGCCCACTAAACTTAATACCCAAATCTATGGAAATTGGCTGTTGAGACTCAATGGAAATTCAGGTGTTTTTTCCTTTTCTTTAAGAAGCTGGAGACAGTGAATTTTCCTTCACACTGTTATTGCAAATCATAATTAATAATGAATAATTAATGGGGAGTTGGAACCAGATGATCCCCAAGGTCCCCTTTTCATCCTAAGGTTCTATGAATTAGTCCATCTGTGTGTAACCGCAACTAAATTCTCAAGCTGCCTGCAGAAATCCTTGAACCGGGTGTGTTTACCAACCACTCTGAAAATACCTGTCCCTTTTATTCTCTTGAGTAATTTAACCAAACTAACAGGTTTTTGCCCATTGCAGCCCGGCAGGTTTTTTAACGCACTATGCGGAGCAGATTTCACAGTGAAGATGTTATGAAACAAATGGAGAAAGACCAGTTAAATGCAAGGCCTCCTTTCTTTTGGCTGATTAATATAGTTGAGATTTAGGACTCACCTTTGCAGGAACACTCAAGCAATAATCTAAATTAACTAAAAATGTGATTTTAACATGTATTAATCAAACTGTATTAAGCCTCTGGGTTATTAAGCATAATCAGAATTAATCTGGCTTTAATTTGATATAGCTGACTTAGTTTCCAGGGTCAAATTAAAGTTACTTGACTCCTGAATTTCTATAAGGAGGTGCTCAAAACATTTTCTCTGTTGTCTTGAAGTTCCTGCTTTTCTAGGACAGTGAACAATTACCACTATTCTTGCTCTGAAGATACTTATAGTCTCTTGTGCTGGTTTTGGCCAGGGCAGAGTTAATTTTCTTCCCAGTGGCTGGTATAGGGCTGTGTTTTGGACAACTCTGATTTATTTCTCCTGAGCCACTTGGCAATGTCTCCAGCATCCCTTGGTTCACAGCTTCCTACCAATGTGATCTAATTAATGCTGCTGCAGTTGGCTTCCGACAAACAGCCTTATCAGGGCTGTCCTCAAGGTGCAGGATGCGCTCAAGGTACGGCTGACGGGTGAACCTCACAACTTCCACATTCCCAAAGAGTTTGGATAGTCATCACAAAGTCTGGATGTTTATCTGAACCGTATTCAAGCCATTCCAGCCCCCTTGGGTCTGCAGATTTAGGTTAGAAATCTTTGACGTAAGACTCTTGGTATTTCCTGCTCCTGACAGGGCCAGATATGCTCAAGTGTCCCTTTGAGGTGACATTTCTCTCCTGTTTTCACTGCTGCTGTGGGGTTATCAGGTCATCCATTCTTGGATTCGGGTGCAGGAAGAGACTTAAACATGTTCTTGGTCTCAAGTATAAAGCAAAACAACAAAGCCTAGAAAATGGGCTTTAAAGGGATGAGATGGACAATGGGAAAATTTATCAGAGACAGCGAGAGATTGTGACAGCAGGGGTGCAGGGGCTGCTGTGGGAGGACAGACATCTGCAGACCATGGGCCTTTGACTGCTTTGTGGGACAAAAGGAAAGTTGCTTATGAAAGGTAAGATAAATGAAAAGATGAATTAAGAACATAAATGAACAGGAGAAAGTGCCTTCATGTTCAATTTAGGGTTACATTAAGTTTTGCCAAGACAGAAGGAACACAATGTACATGAAGGAGTGGAAATATAAAAAAATCCATCCAGCTTTGTTGAAGATCAGGAAGAAAGAAATCCCAACTTACAGCACAAAACACAGGAGCTCTAAGGCTACTTATTATCCTCTTTTTCGTCCCAAAGAGTTTGTCACTTAATCAGGCCTTAGTATTCAGGCTTGAGGGTACTGGGAATATGTTTTCTGCAATTTCTGAAATCACAGACCTACATCTTACGGCAGGATTTATGTAGGAATCAGCCTAGGATCAAACTGCTGAGGAGCCACTAGGTCAAGCATGTCTAATCATCCCCCAAGGATCTAGGAAGAGCCTTGAGCAAGGACACTGGCAGGAATTCCTAGTGCAACCATCCTGCCTGAGGCTTGGGGAAAGAAAGATGCAGTTGTAGGGCAAAATCTTAATTTTAGCTCAATTGACAACAACAAGAAAAGACATTTCCTTTGTAAATCTAATAAAAATGTTAAAAACCAAGCTAACTATTGAAGAAGCAGCTGAAATTTGCCTTTGAACTAGAACAGCTTTCATGTAAAGGCAACTTAAGTCTTCTGTGTGATAAAGTAAATAACTTTTAACCAAATATATATTATTTTAATCTTAGTCCTTGAAGTTAAAAAGTTAACTTTCTCTGTGATTTCCCTATTTGTGACAGCCCCTGGCTGCATTTTTACTGTCGTAGCAGCTTCTAGCAGACTGCATGTCTCTCACATTCACTACAAAGTAAACAGGATTTTTTTCCAAGGGTAGCTGGCTGGGCTGCAGTGGAAGAATGCAAGTTATTCATAAGTTCTGGTAGGCTCATTTCTGCTTAATGTGGTCTGTTTTTATTGTAGATTTTATGAAGAAAAAAAAAGTTGTGAAATTCTTTTAATCCTCTGGGATTGTTTTCTTCAAATGTGTGGGAAATAGCCTCCACCCCAAGCCCCAGCACAGAGTTATGTTGCTGTTTGTCCTGCAAATGTTCACCTTTTCCCACCTTGAGGCCTGACAGGCTGCCAGAAGATTCCCAAGATGCAGGCAGCACATGCTGTGCTATTTTGAGGACAGAATCGCTGCTGCTGACAGGGATCCATCAGTGTTCTGGTGAAGGGCTGTGGGAGTGTGGACAGCATCAGCCACCCTGCACACCCCCCCTTCCCAGGCACAGGTGGCAGCAGCAGTAGGAAGGGGCTTCCTTCTGCCTGGATAACCCTGGCAGGAAAGGGAGAAAAGGCCTTGAGGAGTTCAGGCAGATTCAGTACTGAGGAGACACAGCATGGCCAAGTGAATTTTGCTCAGTGCCATGGCACTGGCAGGTCCCAGGTGCCCATCCAGCAAAACTGGGCTTTCCCTGCTCTTGCCTGGATTGGTCTGTGGGTTTCCTTTGTGGTACTTTCAGCTGGAGCAAGCTGGGACCTGTGGGAGTACATGGGATCACTCCTGTCTAAGGAGAGAGCTGGGGGCCTGTGCCAGCAGGGGAAAAGCTGGGAAGCTGGAGGTGAGGTTGTCACAAGGACAAAAGTATATGAATTGTCCAAGCATAAGGTGGAAACTGCATGGAGGCTTCCAAGCAGTAATGAGGTTCTAAGAAGATTTCCTGGGAGGAGGAGGAGGGAACTTGGTGCATTAAGAAAGGGATTATATCATAATGGTACAGAAACACTGATTGTGCCAGCTGGAGACTAAATTTGATGAACAGGGAGGTCCATTTCCAGCTTAACTTCCTCTTAATTTCCTTCTATAGTTGCAGGAACACAGCTATAGAACTAGAGTGTAACTGAGGAGGAGCAGCACTTCATTGACTCTGTGAAATGGGTGGGTTGTTAAGCCAAGTGAAAGTGTTATCATGCCTCTAACCTCCATCCAGGATAAATCAGCTGTTGTAACTGGAAACAGCACCACACTCAACGTGGTTTGCATGTTAATGGGTGAAAATTCAGGACAATATTTCATTAAATCAAATAATAAATCGAATATTTCACTTTAAAATTGATAATGTTTCTGTAATACCTTTTAATTCAACATTTCAGGCTGCTTTACCATCCAAACTGACTTAAATATTGCAAGACTCAGAACGTAAATTGTATTTTATCTGGGTTTGTGTATGGGGAGTGCAGAAAAAGGGGTGATTTTTCCCAGATCACTCCAGGAGAGCTGTGTAAGGGTGAGACGCAGAACCTTGTAACACAGGATTTTTAGGTGGGAGACACCCTATGGAAGCTGCGTGCAGGGAATGAAGAGCATTGGACATGGCATGTGGTTGGTGAGGGCCTGCTGAGGAGCCTCTTGGGATGTATGTGGCTCATGTGACAGCAGCTGGGCAGAAAATGGTTTTATCTGCCCTCTGGTTAGAGTTGAGCAGACAGGTTAACTCAGCCCAATTTGTTCCAATCCCTCTCTCCCCAGTCTCTGTTTTTCCTTTGACTGTTCCGTGCCTGCCTTTTGTTTCCACTCTGGTCAGAGAGGACGCTTTAATTTCACATGAAAGAGCAGATTGATGTGTGACGCCAGGGATTTACCCAACATTGCTGGCATACTCAGCTCTGCGTTTTGGCTGCCTGTATGTATTTGGAAATCAGAGTATTAAAAAGAAAGGGGAGACTATTCCTCATAACGCTGAACTTTATGTGGCTCTTCTGCATGTTTAGAGCGCTGTCCAGATGTCATCTAAATAATCTCATGATCTCCAGGGAACGGGAACGTAAACAGAGCTATCTCCTTCCCTGACACTGAAGTGAACTGCTCAAGGCCAGCTGTGGGAGAGGCTCCCCTTCCCTTCCCACTGCCTTCCTTCTGAAATCCTGGGTACAAATCCCTCTCTTCAGGTTTGGGATGGATGAGAAAGGAAGGGACGCTTGGGGAGAAGGCAGGGGGCAACAGCCCAGAGATGAGAGTTACCTGTGGGTCAGTGTATGAGATTAAATGTTATAATGCACAGCAACCACTGCTAATTCATGCCAAGCAAGCCTCATTTTTATGCCTTTCTTGATCAAGAGGTGAGTTGTAAAGAAATCCCTTTCCCTTTCACCATTCCCTGGAAGAGTTCAGGAAATGAGTAGATGTGGCACTTCATGATATGGTTTAGTGAGCACTGTGGGATTTGAAGGATGCACTTGATGATCTTGGGGGTCTTTTCCAACCTTTGTGGTTCTGTGAAACCAAGGCATTATTTTTCAATATTACTGCAACTGCTGTATCCCACAGAACTGATAGGATTCCTCCTACCAGCAAACTTTGAGAAGGCTGTACTTACTGACTTCTCCTGTTTGCCCCTCAGTTTAACATCTGTGTGTGGAAATGGGAAATAGTGTACCTGGAGTGCAGAATTTGCCTGTGAGGAGGGTCCTGAGCCTGCCTTGGAAGTCACACTCCATCATTTCTGCTCCTAGGGCACTGACTCATCAGCTCCTGCGCCAGGGAACAGTGGAGATCCTGCCTTTGGCACCATGATTTTTGTGCCAGAAAGCTTTATCCAAAGGTGTTCACAGGTCAGGCAATTTTTTTATTCCTCTCTTTCACTTTACGAAGAACAGCAGGTGGGCAGAACTACTTCTACATAGAAGATGTTCCATTTATAATATCCTTGAGAACAAAATTATTGTTGAGGCAGGATATACCAAAGACATTTTAATTATGAATGGAATAGATTTCTTTCCTTCTTGTTAAAATGGAGATTTCTGATACTATATCTTGATAAAACCATTTCTAATAAAGTCAGTAATGGAATACAATGTGGTAAGTGTGTGCCACCTGGTGAGAGCATAACTCAAGCAGCTTGGCTAGTAGAAATGTTTTTTTCCAACCTATGCATTTGATGTAGAATCAACCTGTTGAATTCTGAAGTTCAATCAGGCATGAACTTTCAGGTGAATTTGGACTGGAGTCCTGAAGCAGTTGGCTGGGAAGCTCACCAAGCATTACAGACAGCTCCACTGTCATAGTCTGCTTTTGGCCCTCTCCCTTTTGTGTGCCCCAGCCAGGACTCTTTGCTGATCCTGGCTTGTCTATAAGCCTTGGGAGGTGTTGATGTTTGTTCAGTGCTATGGTTTCTCTATGACGTTCTCTGAAAGGTTTGTACAGGTTTTTTTTCATTCTTTCTTGGCTTATTTGCCTTTTCCTCTCCCAGAGATGTTCACACTTTTTCCCTCCTACTAAAACTGAACTACTAGTCCAATACAGGGTATATTTAAGCCTTGCTGCTGCTTGGATAGAGACCATCTCATTTTTCTTTGAGAAAGATTAAAAATTAATTTTAATTATTCAAAAGTCACTGGATTGCCTCTCTTTAAATCCACATTACTCTCCCTTTCTCTCTGCTTCTCTTCCTCTCCCCATGACTTTCTTTTCAAAGCACAATAAATACTTTTCCTGGGTGTTTTCATTCTCCTGTAAAATTCACTAATGAATCCTTTGTGTAAGTATTAGCCTGATCTTTCAAGCAATAAATGGGAACAGAAAAAACTGACAAAGCCAGAGCTCAGGTTTCTGTATTTCATATGAAATATGAAATAACATCATCTTTAAAGCAAGGTTTTCCTGCAGCTGCTTTGTCACTCCTTTAGGTGTTGCTTGTGAGCTGTTTGAAACCCCAGCCTTGCATTATGCTGTTGGCAGAGGTGGGTCTCTCCAGAGGGAGGTGTAATGTAATAAAAAAATGAGGTATTGGTTCATTTTTAATCATTTAAACCACCTCAAAACCTTAGTGGATGCTGATGGTCTGGTCATTTGGGCAGGGGAAATTTCCAGCTCTTCCGCTGCCTTGTGTCCCTCCCTTCACAGCACCCAGGGTAAATACGTTGCCCATTCATGAGGATTTTAAACTGTAAGATTTGATGAAGTAATCCTTTCCTTACCAGATGGATACTCTAACAGGGTCCTGTTATACAGATGGCACACTGCTGTCATAGCTACAGAATTTCTAATCACAGCAAGAATTAAAGTAAGATTTTTAAAAAGTGGCTCCTTCCAGAAACCTCCAAAAGGGCCTCACACTCAGCACATTGGCTCTCAAAACCAGTGCCTGGCACTTGATCAGTTTTACAATAAAACAATAACCATGGAACCCACTTTCCCTTTAGGAAGTTTTTTAAAAGAAATTACTTATTTTCATCCCTAGAAAGCACATTTTTCCTGTATGAAGTAGGGGAAATGGAGCTTCTCTTAAATAAAAACATCATCTGTGTGCTTGATGTTCTGGTGTAAATGTTTGAGAAGGGAGGCCTTCCAGTGCCTGAGGGGAGCCTACAGGAATGATGGAGAGGGACTTTGGACAAAGGCCTGGAGGGACAGGACAAGAGGGAATGGCAGCTTTAGGCTACCAGAGGCAGGGTTAGATGGGATATTGGAAACAAATTCTTCCCTGTGAGACCTGGCACAGGTTGCCCAGAGAAGCTGTGGCTGCCCACAGCATGTAGAATTTAGTCACCTGAGCCTCCAACAATTATCCAAAGCAAATTACAAAACATTTCATGTGGCCTTCAATCACGTTAGAGTTTGCAATGACACAAAATAACACAAAACCCCACTTGAGAGTGGCGTAAACACAGTTGTGGAATTTCTCAGAGTGATTTTCCCCAAAAGATAGACACAATAGAAGATAGTGGTGTTTGTTTTCCAGCAGTTTTTGCACAGTTGCCGAATGTTTCATTCCCTGTTTCCCTGGGTATGCCATGGAGGAGCAGTTCCCAGAGAGAGTTCAGTTCCTGTTTGGCCTCTGTTTCATTAATATTTGTGTACACAAACACACTGACACACCAGACAATGCTCTCCCTGCAGAGCACTCACACACATCCCTGCTGCCAGGGCATTGTTTTCTACATGGCAGGAAACTATTCCATAAGTTACTTTGCAGTTATCCGGCAAGAACTGAAGAGTTATAGATTCCTCTGCTTCCAACCTCATCCCTAGGTGGAGTCAGGGAGATATTTCTGACCTGTTTAGTTGGACAAATTCATCACTGGGCATGGGGATGGGGGGGGATTGGACTCTGGTGCAAACATTCTCTGTTAGGACTGAGGGCTGACCTGTTGCCATGTTTTGACAGCCTGCATTCCCTCCTCTTACCACCTCCTCACCTGGGGAAGAGCTGGAAGCACAGCAGCCAGGTTCCCCTCTGGCTTCCTCCCAGTGGTGGAAGTACAGCTTTTCACGGGCCAGTAAAGGGAAAGGTCCTACCTTTTAGCAGCAGCTCTGGAGCCATTAAAGCAGGGGAAAGAAATGGCACTAAATTGAGTCCATCTTCCTACAAGACTAAGCTAAATTATTCAAATATCATCGAACCTCAGGCAAAATAACTCCAACAGCAGTGTGAGTCTGAAAGGAAGCCAAGGCACAAACAGAAACTGGAGAGAGGAAATGTCTCTGTTAATCCCCCAACCATTTTGTGCTCACTGTTTCTTGTCTCGCATTTTAGTGACTTGGCACAAGTGGGGAGAAAATATATATGAGGCATGTTGATGCTCATGGAAAGCAGAGCTGTGTCTTCTCTGTATACAGAGCTCACGATGGAGATATGAATGAGAAATTTATCTCTTTCTGGAATGCAAAGGATTTAGTCAACTTTGGGAACATTCCCAGTTCTTTCTCTTCCTTAATACTTGTAATGCAGCTTTGAATATAGAAGTGCAGATAATCTGTATTAGCTGCTGGTGATGGGTTCTTTGTTTTCAAAATAATTTGAATTTCATTGACCTTCTCTTTGTTTAAGCAAGAACTATTTGCTACTTCACAACATTTCCCGATGTGCAGCATTTTTCAGTGGACAGAAAGATCTTTACTGCTGGAAAGAGATACCAACTAAATTCTGACCTTAGCAGCTTGAGTGATGTAGGCAGGCTGGGAAGGGAACATCCCCAGGGAGGGCTTGGGGAAACATTCTGCCTGCAGATGAGCAGAGATGGCAGGAACACTTCTAAGGAAGCAAAGCAGGAGCAAAGCTGCTCCACTAATGGAATAACATTAACATTTCCTGGAAAGCTGCAGGACTCTCTGTGCCCTGGGAGGGTTTGTCCCTATCCCACTTCTTGCCCTCCACATCAGCAGCCATCCCAAAGTTTTCCCGACTGTTGAGGCAGGTGCCTGTATAAGAGGAGGAGTGGGCCGAGGAGCAGGGAATTGGATGTACAGGTTCTGTTTTAACAATGAACTGCAAATTGTGACTCCTGCAAGCCCTTTGGCTGCATTTTTTGTTCAGTATCTTCATGGAAAAAATTAGATCCCTAAATGAAAAATGTTCCATCATAGATAAAAGTTCTGGAAAGAGAGAGACAATGGAGACTATTTTAATCTAAAAGTACGATCTGAAAGCAGTGAAGCAATAAATTAAATGACCAGTGCACCTTAATCCAAGCCGATTAACAAGCCTATTTAATGAAGTGCCTATTATTCATTATTATTTTCATTATTATTTAACCACCTTTGAAAGGTAATTGGAACACCTCTGCTGGTAAATTACACCTGAACCCATACACTAAAAATGGACTTCTTGCCAGAAAGCAGCCTAATTCCAACGCAAGAACCCAAAACCACACAGCTCACAGAGCTTAGTGCTGTGTCTGGGGACTGGCAGAGTACAAACATCCTTGGGACTGGACTTTTGGGCTGTTTGCAAAAAGTCTGGATTTCCACAACGTAATATCCACTGGCAATATGAAGTGGGAAAACAAACTATGCTACTCAACAGGGAATGAATTAATCACAGCTAAAATAGAAAAGTTGAAGGTGTTCCCAGAGAAAGTTGAGTTTGGCATTGGGCAAAAATATAGGAAAAAGGCCTGGGAGCAGGAGAGAGGTGGGATTTTGCACAAATTACCTTTTTCTGTTCTGAGTACTGGAATAATCTAAGAATAAAGGAATAATTGTCATTGAATTCCAGAATAATTTAGACTGGAAGGGACCTCTGGAGACCATCGAGTTCCAACCTCCTGCTCAAGGAAGATTTAGTTAGGTCTGGTTCTTCCAGGCCTTGTCCAGTCTCAGTCTGATTATCTGAAGTGTCCACACTCTGGACATTTCTGACAAGCTTCATGGTGAAATAACAGTACAGAACTGGTACGTAACTGGAATTTTCCATGTCCCACTTGTGTCTGTGCCTCTTGCCTATCACTGTGGACTTCCAAGAAAGTCTGGCTTGATCCTCTCTACACTTTCCCCTGAGGTGGTTGTAGATCTCCCCTTTGTCCTCTCCAAACAAATCTAATAGTTTCCACCTCTCCCCCCAGTGTCCTGGGTTCTGGCAGGGGAAGGTGCTGCCTGGAGACTCAGTGCTGAGTCACTTCATTGGCATTTGCTCAGAGATATAGGACTCTAGACTTTGGTTTTGAGGTACCTTGAAAATGCTGATTACATTTGAAGTGGTTTTGGTCATCTCCAGCAAAGCAACCTGGGTCACAAAGGAGTTAAACATCTTGCCTAGGGGCCAGGGCTGAGGCCAGGATGCAAAAATCCTGAATTTCAGCCTCTGCCCTGTAGTCTGTCCTAGGAAAATCAAAGTGGTGACTGGTTTTTACAGTGTGGACCAGTGTTTAGGTCTGTCCTTACCAAAAAGAAAACTCTGTAAATTGGTAAAGTTAACAGTAAATCACATGCTAATGCTTTGCAAAGAAAATAATCTTCCTTAAGCAAAGTTGCAAAGGTACCTTTGTAACTCCAACATGTCCTTTGGCTGGAGCAGCTGGATGCTCCTGCCTTGGCACAGCAGCAATGTGTCTGTCCTTGGCCAGTGGGCAGATCTGCCAGGGTGTGTGATGAGCTTTTGTCACAAGATGAGAGACACAAAAATCAAAAGCTTTATAGGCTTAACAGCCTCTCTGGGTATTGAAATGGGAGGAGTGATAGAGCAGAGGAACAAAAGGCAGCTCTGATGGAATTACTAAGGTTGGATCTGTGGCGTTACTCGGCACTGGGGTTAAAGCACAGCATATGGGTATGAACAGCTGCTTTCAGATGTGTGAGATTTGGGTTGCATTGGGGAGATATCTGTTACTAAAGAATGAAGTTCTACAGTTGTCATTATCCACACTGAATAGCTGGTCCCAGTGGTGTTTATGGCAGGCCTCTTGCCAGGTTATTTAACTCTTGCAGTGGGAAACTTCAAGGTAGCTCCTAAAAAAAATTGCTGTCTATTGTAATGGAGAATAAAAGCATTTCTTTGGCAAAGGGAAAGCTGTTTTACTCTGTGCCCCTTGTATTTAACCCGAGAAATTAATGATGAGAGACCAAGTGTTCCTGCTTCTTTCATGAAGCTGAAAATGCCTGACATGTTCTAACTGGCAGAACCTAGAAAGGGAGAACAGAGAACAAAAATTCAGTTATTTTTTGCTGGTTTTTGTGGCTTAGTGTCTGTGCCAGGGAAACTCCTACCTGGATGTGGTCTCCTGGCCTTGGTTCTGAAGGGGTGGGGGCTATCTTCTCCTGGCCTCTCATGTGCACTGGGTAAAGCCTCTGCTGTAGGAATTCTCCTCTTGCTGGAATGCCTGAAGTTCACAGGCTTCAGCTGTGTGTTTGTGCCTTGCCTTCCAGTCCAGCTGTCCAGAATATGGGACACTTGTCTTAGCAGGTTATATGGAATTGTTTTGAAAGGCATTTCACAAGGGATGAAACAAATCTGAAGCTTGGGTACTGTGCTAATATTCATAATCCATGAGTCAGAAAGGATTCAAATGTCCCTTTCTGTTTTAGTCATAAACATATCCATATCCACATCCATATCCATGCCAGCTCACTTTTAAGTGGATCCTTTCTTGACTGCCTTCATTACCCATCAGTATTCTTCATATCCTGTACCCTACAGAAGGATTTCTCTCCTTCAGTCCAGTACTTCTGCACCTGGCAGTATGTGAGAGCAAACGGTAGATTTTCTGTTGTTCAGATTCACCTGTTTCTTACAAGTTAGGGCATAAACTTCCCAAAATTATTCCAGAAATTACCTGCAGAGCTAAAAAGTCCATCTGCCCACTGAGTGACCAGCTCAGTCAAGTTCAGTACCTGTTTGTACTTAACTGGGACCAGCTGGTTGGCTTCCTGCATATTTAGGTTGGATTGTTCAGGTTTTTTTACTAATTTTTTACTAATTTTTTCAGTGTAAACAAGCTGACTTCTTTTATGATCTTTCTTGAGGCTTTTTCTGGTCTTCCTTTCATCTGGAAAATTTTAGAAGTTTATATGATCAAAATGATATACAAATAAAATCTCACATTGTCAGTTACTAATATTAATACTTCCACAGTCTTAATGGAAAGCTGCTACCAACATGCCAACGTTTGGATTTGCATGTGTATTTTTTCAGAGCAGCACATTAGCAACTTACAGACATATTTTGTTTTTCCAAATTAACAGAAATAATTATATTTTTTTAGTTTTAAAATTTATTTATTATTTCCAGCTGGAAATTTTGTAACTGCCCCCCAAGAGTGTGTGCATGACTTTGTATTGGGAAATCTCATTTAATTTCTACTATAATATCCTGAGCAATCCAGTTCTTTCTGGAAATACTGTGATCCTCCCCAGTCCTAGAAATTTACTGCACCTTTGCTCTGCCTATGTCATCACTCTATTGCAAACTGAGGCAAAATCTGCATTTGTTCTTGGGGGCTATACCTATATATCTGTATGTCTGTATATCTGCATATCTATTTATATATGTGTTTATCACATTTAACCTCAGTTCTATCCTTGCAGAATGATAGAGATTCTCAATCTTTTAGAAAGAATTACTTAACCTGTTTGGGGAAACCCCAAACATATGAATGCACTTTATGCTGCATTTTTGCATTTACAACCAGCTAAAAATTAGCTTGAATGGTTCTGTTTTCTTTTCCTCTGCAATGCTTGTTAGTTTGCTTACAAGCGTGGGAGTGTACCTGTGAGTTTGTATTCCTGTGTAGTCATTTGGAGATTACTTGCTGGCATCCTGGGGACCACTAATGGACAGTGATAGAACAGGTCTGTGTTTCCTTTAGCCAATATTTTCACTGGTTGATTTTTATGCCTTTTAATTTAAAATCTTTCATTTTCACTTCACTTGTAAAGTGTGACTCAACCTCACGTAAGCAATTTGTATTTTGCCATGCCTTTGGCCTCTGAGGTGTTTATTATTCCCATTCCTTTTCTTTTCTGCTTCCAGCCAATATAATGCATTTTGCTCCTTTGATTAAATAAACCCTGAGTCTTGTACATATCAAAGCTCCTCACCTTATCAGTTCCTGATTTCAATATGTGCTGTGAACATGAACAAGATATTGAGCAAGATCCCTGTGTGCTTAGAATACCAAAGTGTCTTGTACACAAAGCTGATGGTAAAGGGAGAGGAACTGGTTGTGTGCAAACCTCTGCCCTGCTGCTGGTGCAAGACAGGCTCTTCTGGGACAAGGCTGGTCTTTGGTTTATTAAATAACTACACCCAGCATGGTTTATTAAATATGTACACCTTGCTTAGCACAGACACCCACTGGCCTGCTGGCACAAGCAGCTTGTGGACACTTGTTATTCCCTTATGAACACTTTACCTGTTCATTTCTGTTCATAAATGGATTTCATGGATTCCTTTTCTGCTTGTTCATGAAGGAGTCATGGAACAGTCCTTGCTCTCTATAGCAAGTAGGTCAGGATTTGTGCATTCAGGAATATGGGTGTAATGGAACTTCTGGGAAGAGCCTGATCCTTTGCAATGGTTATACTGATCACATAGCAATGTAGAACAGTTAAGTAGAAAAGTTAATGCAACAAATCTGGCCATGACTTGCTTTTCCTACTGACATCATGTTTTTGCGTTGATTTTTAAGTGAAAATACTATTTTCATATCCCTGTCTAGGCCTGCACTTCACTGAAGGTCAGTGAATACAAAGCTGACCCATAAGGATGAATATTTTTTGTTGGAAAACACTTAAACTAGTCATAAATCTAAACTAGTTTCTGTAAGGAGCTGAGTAACTGTTTCAAGCATATCTTCTTATCAGAATACTCAGCATTACAGAAAGGTTTGTGCCTCTAAATGACACAGGAGATTTTCTCTCAATTATATGTGTATTACTATAATACTAGGTCAAGGCTTTAAATATTAAACTGTACTCTCAAAACTGCTCTTCATCAGCATACTTGTATTGATTAAGAAATGGACATTCCAGGCTTTGACTTACCTGCTCAGGGAATCAAAGGCAGTGAAAGGAAATGAACTTTCTCTATTGCCCTCTGCTGCAGGTGCCTTCAGGAGGAGCTGGAAGGACCGTCTTGGAGAGCAAGTGGCTGCATTTGCATCCCATGATTTATCAGCTGGAAGTACACAGGAAACAAGTAAGTCATTGATATATTAAAACTGTTTTAAATTTGCTTTTTTGCATTTCTTTCTTTTCTGTTGGCCTGGCTTTTTTTGGAAGCATATGAATGCTCCCAAGGTGGGAGGTCTTCACAGTTTGGACTCTTTTTTATTTATGAAAGTTTTTATTGTTATGTGATCAGCTAAATCTGAGATGTGGAACTAGTTATAAAACATAAAGAGACTTGGGAAGTCTGTAAGTGTTTGCCCAGCCATTGCCAGGGGGGTTAAATAGCAGCAGATGGTGGTGGGGGTTAGTCAGGAGGGCCAGTAGGTTGTTCCCAAAAGAATGGGGCATGAAGATTGACTTTATGGATGTGATGGCCCTGAAGAAGTCACAGCAGGATTTCTGGGGGTTGTAGCATAAATAATAATCTTTTGTGCATTACACATACCATATATTTTATAGCCTTTGGAGGAGTTGCCTATTTTGTTTGCCAATTTGTCAACCACTTTGTATTGAAAGAGATTATTCCTCCTGAAGGAGACTTTCTGTGTTTAATCAGATTATGGCACAAAGATCTTTAGTCCTTTCCAGCATTTGGGAAAAAAAACCTATTTGCCACTACATTTATATACTTAATTCTCGAGTCTGCATTAGATCCATGGCCTGTTATTTCCTATATATAGACTATTTATAATCCCAGTTAGGGATATTACAGCTGCTTCAATGCCAAAGCAAAAAAATCAAACACAAGAGTATTAAATCTAGTTTTCTGCCCTTCATGTAAAACTCTTCTGCTTAAGACAAAAATGCAATGTAATTCAAACTACAGGCAAAAATGTGGGGGAAGTTTGAAACAATTCAGGCTGGCTCAGCTGTTTCTAATTTAACCAATAACCTGAAATTCCTCAGAATTATAGGTTTTTACCTTTTAAAATGGGGAAAACACTAATGGTTTGAAGGTTTGCCATATACTTGAAATGTTTAAAAGGGTAAAAAGGTGACCCAGAACGTTTGTGGACTGTTTGCTTGGTGTCAGTTCTGGTAAGAGTCCCAGGGCAGGCAGCTCTAGACCAAGGGAGCGCAGAGCATCAGCAAAGTTACAGGCTAAAGATGGAGTTGATGCAGTCAGGGGTTTCATGGAACGTAGGCTTTTGTTAATGGCCTGAAGCTGAAGCAGGGCAGGTTTAAAGCAGCTATTAGGAAACAATTCTTGGCTAGTGAGGATAGTGGGACACTGGTGCAAGTTGCCCATAGAAGCTGTGGCTGCCCCTGGATCCCTGGAAGTGTCCAAGGCCAGGTTGGATGGGGCGTGGAGCAACCTGCGCTAGTGGAAGGTGTCCCTGCCCATGGCAGGGGTTGGGACTGGATGGGCTTTGAAGTCACTTCCAACCCAAACCATTTTATCATTCTATGCCTTCATAAGTAAAGCTTTCAGGAGAAGCTGTGGCTGCCCCTGGATCCCTGGAAGTGTCCAAGGCCAGGGTGGATGGGGCGTGGAGCAACCTGCGCTAGTGGAAGGTGTCCCTGCCCATGGCAGGGGTTGGGACTGGATGGGCTTTGAAGTCACTTCCAACCCAAACCATTTTATCATTCTATGCCTTCATAAGTAAAGCTTTCAGCCCCAAGGCATCAATCTCTGTCTAACAATCTCTGGAAAAAAGTGCAAATGTGTCCATCCACACAGCTGTGTTTGTGAGCACAAATGCACTGCTCTGCCCTGCCGGTGCGATGGTTGTGGCACCGTTCTGACCGGGGGTCACTGCCCGGCCCTGCGGGTCACGGTGTCCCCGCTGTGCCGCCGCCCGCGTGCTGTGTGCAGCCCCCGGGGCAACCGGGCCGTCTCCCCTGACACCGCCGGCGCGATGTCCCCCTCACACCGCCGGGCCAGCCCCAGGCTCTACGGGCAGGGGAATGGCCTTTTGGGGCTAATTGCTGTAATTGGACTAAGCGTTGTAAAGGCCTCCACCTCGTGGCTATGCAGTGCAATGAGCCGGCAGCACCAGATATGGCTGGAATTTAACTTAAAAGTCAGGCTGGACGCTTTGCACGTTTTGCTTACTTCCCTAAAGAACCTTTTGGGAATCTTAAAACCGTGTGAGAGGAATGTGAGGGATGGTGTTAAAGCAGCGGTGTCCTGGGCTGTCCTTTGACCCGGTCAAAGAGTCACAGAATATCCTGAGCTGGAAGGGACCCACAGGGACCATCCAGTCCAACCCCTGGCCCTGCGTAGGCACCCCAACAATCCCACCCTGTGCATCCCTGGGAGCGGTGTCCAAACGCTCCTGGAGCTCTGGCAGCCTCGGGGCTGTGGCCATTCCCTCGGGAGCCTGGGCAGGGCCCCAGCACCCTCTGGGGGCAGAACACTTCCCGGATCTCCAGCCTGACCCTGCCTTGGCCAAGCTCCAGCCATTCCCTGGGTCCTGTCCCTGGTCACAGGGAGCAGAGATCGGAGCTGTCCCTGCGCTGTCCCTCGGGAAGAGCTGCAGCCGTCCCCTGGTGAGCTCTGCCCTCAGTCTCCTCCAGCTGAACAAGCCAAGTGCCCTCAGTTGCTCCTTGTATAGCCCCTCCAGACTCTTCACCATCTTCATGTCCCTCCTCTGGATGTTTCTCAAGAAAGTTGAAAAGAGAAAGAGGAGGATGCTGCTTGTATTCCTTTCCATGTTGCACACACTCTGTTTAAGCTCTAGCAGACCTTAAGCAGACACCAGTCTGGGCGGGCCATGCCCATGTGCTGTGTGATGCTGTGTCTGTACCCCATGAGGCAACTCATAAGTGCAGATCAGGACTGGATCAGGCTGTGGAACAGGTGGCTCTCTGGTCGGGTAAGTGGAAAAGCAGCTGAAATACCTCAGATGGCAGCAACTTTTGACTAGATATGGCTGGCCAAGTTTAGAAGTTTTAGAATACAATAGAGTATTTCAGATGGAAGGGACCACAAGAATCATCAGCCCAACTGCCTGAGCCCCTCAGGGCTGACCAGAAACTACAGCGTGTTGTGAAGGGCATTGTCCAACTATCTCTTGAACACTGACAGGCCTGGGGCATCCACCAGCTCTCTGGGAAGCCTGTTCCAGTGTCTGACTACCTGCTCAGTACAGAAATGCTTCCTAATACCCAGTCTGAACTGCCCCTGGCACAGCTTTGAACCATTCCTACCCATCCTGACCCTGGATCACAGGGAGAAGAGCTCAGCACCTCTCTTTCCACATTCCCCCTCAGGTTGCTCCTCAACCTCCTTCTCTCCAAACTAGACAAGCTCAGAGCTCTCAGCTGCCTCTCCCAGGACCTGCCCTCAGCCCTGTCACCCCCCTCTGGACACATCCAAGGACCTTCACATCCTTCCGCAGTGTTAGGGCCAGCTCTGCACACGGGGCTCCAGGTGAGCGCATGCTGAGCCCAGCAGGACCATCCCCTCTCTGGATCAGAGCACCATGCTCTGTGTGATGCCCCCAGGATGGGATTTGCCCTCTGCTCTTCTCCTCAGTACTTTAGTGAGATTCTGGCCACCTCATGTGACACAGAGAGCAGCCTCAGGCAGAGAATGGTTGAATTCCTGCTTCCTTTCCCAACCCTGCTCAGCCCGACCTTCTGAGGCAGAGATGGTGGGCCCCAAATGTGCTGTTCCTAAGAGGGACAAACACAATGGTGCTGCACTAGGCTACCCCTTGTAAATGTAATTTGTTCTTTCCTTCTCACATCCTCCATCTCTGGCCCCTGCCTCCAAGGAAATATGAGCTGCTTCTCCAGGACTGTACACAGCTGTGGTTTAAACAGTGCTGTTTGATCCTGAAGGTTGGTATTCTGCAGAGATTAGAGATCTCTGTTTGATCATGAGAGCTGGGGTTCTGCTGAGGTTTGTACTAATCCTCATTCCCCACTTAATAAGGTCTTTGAATATATTCTGAAAAGAGAGATTTGTTTAAAAAGTAAAATAAAATTGATCTTTGGAAGTCCCAGCTACCCATGTCACATGAATATTCTCCACTCGTTTGCTTTTTCCTGCTCTCTGAAAGAAAAACCACAAGCTCCATCAAGACTCTAAGTGGATTTAACAAGATCAAACCCAAACAGATCCTCTTTCTTTTCCAGGTCAATTTTAAAAGAATGTGACAAATCTAAATTCTATAATTACTAATGTTAATTGAAAATAAACAGTGGACCACTTCTTGATTTTATCCATCCTTCAGCAGGTCGAAGTATTTGTTTCAATATTGCCTTTCTCCCAAATCCAGTGAGAATGTAAACAACTTAGATATTGAACTATTTTCATTTTTTTGTACAGATAACTCATTTTTCTTTCCAAATTCTTTCTCAATTCTGTGGCAAAATTGCCCTGGTCTGAAGACAGTAAAAGCCCATTCTTAACCCACTGTTCCCATTTCAAAGCTCAGGAGAATTCCCAGCAGTTTAATAACTGAGTTTTGCCTTTGGGTTTATGCAGACGCTACTTTGTTCCAGCCCACAAGCTCTAGGAAATGTCTCTGCCCGAGATAGCAAATCTAATCTCTGCCTTTGTTACCATGGCCTGGCACCGGGAGATAAGCTTTCATCGAAAGCAGAGCTGTGGGGGCAACAGTGGGGGCAGCAGCTTCTGCTTGATTAATAAAAATGAATAATTTAGAGAGCCAGTAATCATTACATTTGAAACTGGAATAGTGGGTAACAGGTTATTCTGAGCCCAGAAGGGGAACCAAGGGAGGTGGGATGGGGCCCTGAGCAAACCGGTTCAGTAAGTGGCATCCCTGCCCATGGCAGGGAGTGGAAAGAGATGATCTTTAAGGTCCCTTCCAATCCAAACCATTCTGGATACTGTGAAATAACACAAATACTTGTGAAGAGGGCAATTGTTTTACCTCTAGAGCTCTGTACATCCAAACTCCATTCAATATACAGAGAAACCAGCTCTAAGCACTAAACCAAAAGTTTTAGTGGTACCACTGCAGTTTCTATCTGATGTCTTGTCCTGAAAGCAAAATCTTACTGCCTGCCTTTTTCTGAAGGCTGTTTTGTTAGTTAAATAGTTAAAAATCATACAGTCCCAGAACGGTTTGGGTTGGAAGGGACTTCAAAGCCTATCCAGTCCCATCCCCTATCCCACCTTCCACTATCCCAGGTTGCTCCAAGACCTGTCCAACCTGGCCTTGGACACTTCCAGGGATCCAGGGGCAGCCACAGCTTCTCTGGGCACCCTGTGCCAGGGCCCTCACCACCCTCCCAGGGAAGAGTTTCTGCTGAATATCCCATCTAAACCTACTCTCTTTCAGCTCAAAGCCATTTCCCCTTGTCCTGTCACTCCATGCCCTTGTACAGAGACATTCCCCAGCTTTCTTGTAGGCCCCTTCTGCAGAACAACTGTGGCATCAGTGAAATAAAACTCCTCTGTTTAAAACCAATTACTGAAACCTTATAATATTTTATTTTGCAAGAGGTTGCAAACCTTCTGCTTCCAGATGGGTTGTTTTTTTTTAATTGAATACCATCAAGAACAGTCCCTTGATGAGACCATCTACAGTAGAGCTTCTAAAATACATTTGGGACATTGCTTACTAACACTTACTGATCTGCAAAGAAGGTCCATCCCCTGCTCCTTGGGTTCCTGAGCCTATGCTGGGAAAGTCACACTGATCATCATAGAGTGGCACTACCAGAAAAGGTTAGTTGGATGCTGAATATTGCAGTTCTCTCTGTTCATTCTGGTTTTGAGGAGAGGACTTAGAAATACTTTAACCAGAACAAAAAATACAACAATAAAAACTCTGTAACTGCAAGCAACAGCAACTAAATGACTGTAACAAGCATCCCAAGAAGTCTGCAGAGGTGCTTTGATCACAAGAACATTCCCAAACCCTGCAATACTGCCACTGGTGTTAGTAAGCAAGAATAAATTTCATCTTGGCATTCAAGAAGTGTAACAGAAAAAAAATGATGCATTACCGTCCTGTAAATGATTTTATTGTACACACTGAAGTTTATATTTTAAGTTATTAAAGTGTGAGGATCTTAAAAATCTTTACAGCAGCTCAGGAAGGCTGGGCAAAGACAATATGTGTTTTTGCAGCCACTTGAGATCTTCTGTGCCTGACAGACATGGAAAGGGCACTTTCCCTCACCTTCTGCTCATCTACGAGCCATGGAAAGGAGAGGTCTCTCTATATTTTACTGGCTATTCTAAAACTCATGAAAATTAGTTTATTGCTGTTGTTACATGTTAATTGGGCACAGACAGGCGTAGAAAGGAGTAAATGCAGAGCTTTGCCACCAGACCCATGGGCTTCAGCAGCAGTCCTGCTAGTCTAGGCCCTGCATTTTTGGAATACATGCCAATATACATGACGCCCTAATCATTGGATTCAGAAAATCTCCCAATGGAAATGAAGTACACAGATAGGAGAAATGGGAAAGTTGATCAGGCTGCCTGTGTCTGGAGTGTGGCCTCTCATACTGCAGGAGCAGCTTATTCTGGGTCTGAGCACATTGCCTGGATAAACACAAATGGTCTGATCCAGAGATGGCTGGAAGTGAAGGAGCCCATTCACCTCAGAGAGCTGCAGTTCAGGCCGGGAATGTGTTATTGTTTGTATTTAACTGGAATCAACATTGTTTCTGACACCTTTCTGCATAACAGACAACCTTTTGCTTAGACCCAGGAGCCTGAAGGCAGGAGATATATCTACCCAAGACTGGAGCATTGAAATAGGAATTTGACTTCTTAAGTGTAGCTGTGATCATTCCTTACAGGAACTGTCCCTGTGCATAGGCCAGCCGCTGCAGTTGCAGGAACAATTCGTTTTCCCAGCTCAGCTTATGTCAGTTACTTGGGATGTGAATTTACCAAGATTCACTGTGGTTCTTCAGAAAGGGCTTGGCATTGAGTTACATGAAGTGAGGGAAATCACTTCATGCTCACTCTTTTGGAGCAGAGACAAACCACACGCAGTGACCAGAGGGTCACTTGATGCTCCACTGCGCTGGAGCAGAATGGGCTTGCTTGTCTCACATGCCGCTGTGGCTTGGCTCCAAACCAAGTTTCTCTCTTGCAAGTCAGGCTTTCTAAGAGAAGGTCAGGCTTTCTAAGAGAATTTCAGCCTTTCACCAGGGCACTGGAAAAGCTCACTTTAGACTGAGGTCTTAGAGCAGTGACAGGAACAAGCGCTGTGCTCGGAGTATGACCAAGGGATTTGGTGACCACAGGGGAATGACCTCTGTTGCTTACAGCTGGCTTTATCCCACACTGCTGTTGCATCAACCTCCTGAGGTCCATTCAGGACCTCATTTGACACTCACTAGAGCTGCAGACAAGCCGGTTGGCTTTGGTACGTGTGTTATAAGGTAAAGCTGAACAGCCTGCCAGGGCTGTGCAGACCAGCTGCAGCCATAGCTGTGGGTATTTGTGCAAACAATTAGAGGTTTTCAAGTCTCAGAAAATGAGCTTGAAATCCTGGCAGCATAGACCTGTGGCTCCTGGTCTCCAGTTTTCATAGCCGCAGCCTGGGTGTTGCCACCAGCACCAGGCTCAGAGCACCAGCACCTCACCCAGCCCCATCTCAGAGCCCTGCTCAGCGCTGGGTTCTCTATCTGTGACCAAAGAGCCGCCACAATCAGAGCAGTGTCGATTCACCCATGCTGACACAGGAGTTTGGTCCCAAGTAGTGCCAGGGGATGTTCAGGCTTGATATTAGGGAAAATTCCTTCATGTAAAGGGTAGTGAAGCACTGGCACAGGCTGCCCAGGGCAGTGCTGGAGTCACCATTCCGGCAGGTGTTCAAAAACTGAGCAGACATAGCACTTTGTGATATAGTTTATAGGGCATGGTGGGATTTGGTCAAAGGTTGGACTTGATGATCTTGGAAGTCTTTTCCAATATTCATGATTCTGTGATTCCTTCCATCTTCGATGCAGAGTTTCCGGTAGCGCTGGTTTCTACTTTGGGCACCATTTGGCTCCCTGCATTGTGCTTTGCAAAACCAGTGCAGAGAAGGGTACGGATGGTCTTGTCTAGGGCAGTGAGTGCTCTTGGAAACAACTGAGTTCTTTTGGTGGAAACCAACAAAATCACCCCAGAGCAGATGTTTTATCTGGAAAATTTCAAATCTGACCACGAGTCTAACAAAACAATAAGGTCCTGAAAGCAGGTTTGGAATAGAAACTTCCAGGTAACCTGATGCCAAATAATGAATTAGCCATTTCTGTCTGTCATGTGGGTGTGCATTAACAACTATGTTTTGTAAAGGGAAACCTTTTTTATCGCCCTTCCCTCTGAAAGGCTTTTTATTCCTATTATGAATAAAGACTCAAGTCCACTCTTATTGAACTCATCCCTTTAATCCTATCAAAATGCTATGCCTGACAGAAGGTTTACATTTCACAATAGAAGGAGAAACAGACAATTATGAAAAAAATTATATGCAAAACATTCCAAGTTTTAAGAACACCTCTGTTATGCCAAGAAGAGTGTGATTGTGGAGAATACAGTCCATGCTGGTAGTAAAACTAGCTCTCCACTACCTAAAGGTCTTGGAAAGTTATCCTTGGTAACTACTGGGGAGGTGCTAACTTACAGTCTGGCAGGATTTTAAAGGATGCTTTGGTCTTTTTGGCTTGAATGTAAAAACTGAAACTGCAGACTAAAAAAATAACTCAAAAATTATGAACTCATAAATTGGGTGAACTTGGTTTCTTCAAATGCCGGAAAAACACACCTCACATGCCCGAAGATATTTAGTGCTCTGTGGCTGAAGAAATCGAAAGCAGGATTTTTAATGAGGTGAGAAATATTTAAATTAGCCAAGTTGACACACACAAAAATATAATATTGAGATTGGAACTGTGAGCTAACACTTTAATGGGGATGAGGATAGGTGGGGAGAGAAGTGCCAAGCAATTTTCATCAGAGTCTCAGCCTGTACAGACAGGTGCCTGGAATCTGGACATATGTTTGTTTTAAAACAAAATACTTTTCTGACAGGCTTAAACAGAGCAAAGCTACAACTCTGGAGAGCTAAACATTTATTTTCTTCTTTGCTATGCAAATGGCACAAACACCAAAGTCATTCCCATTCCTGGAAGGGTTCAAGGCCAGGCTGGACAAGGCTTGGAGCAACCTGGGCTAGAGGAAGGTGTCCCAGCTCATGGCAGGGGGTGGAATGGGATGGGCTTTAAGATCCCTTCCAACCCAAACTTTTCTAGGATTCTATGGTTTGCTGTTCCATGAAGTAGTTTTATTTCATGATTTATGATGAAGGATGCCTAGATCTCTTTCACTTCAGCTTCATCAGAACACACCCACAGGACAGCTCTATCTAATTTCTGTCATGGGGTGTTGATTTGATGTTGAACCCTAACTCACTCCTCCTGAGAAATTAAAAGTAGAAGAGTTCATTCCACGGCATGAGGTGCAGTAATTAAGCTCATCTGTCAACTGCATTCCAGAGGATAGCTCCCAGTATGAGAGGAATGGGATGCTTTGTGATGTTATCTATGGTTTGAGTGTCTGTCATTGACTCCAAAACAAGCTTTAGTCTGTAGAGCCAAGTGGCAAAGCAGCTGTCCTTTGTAACAGGATTATGATACTTGAAGTAATTTCCTCTTCTGTCAGAACCGTTTCTGGGTGTCAGACAGGAAATATTGCTGCTTGCCTGGCAGATAAGGGATTGCAGAGCTATGTTCTGGACTAATTCTGTTAGCACTGCATCAAATATCTAACCTCCTTCTGCAGTGTATAGGACTTGCTTTAGTAATAAAATAATTGAGAATAGTTCTGCAAATCCAAAGTTGTTGTTACATGTTATAGACTGTAATGTGATGGAACTTTTGTAGATTTTTCTGAATGTCAAAGTTCATTTTAAGTAATTCAGAACTATTAAGGGGACAACATAAAGGTATTACATGCTAGATTTTCTCTGGTCAAATTATTAAACAAATCTATCATTAGACCAGTTTTGAAAAAATATACTCCAAGTAAATATATTTTCCCGCCAAATAAAAAGTACTCTTGCTTTTTGAATTCTCCTATCACTAGAATCTCTCTGTGCAACTTCATTTACTTCCCAGAAAACCTTCCCTGTAGAAAAGACTTGTGTAAATATTATGTACAAAACATTTGGACATAGGGATGGGTCTCTGTGTATCTGTGGTGTTCAGCTGCTATTTTAAGGTCTTTTTCAACCTCACGTGTAAAGAGCAATTTCATCTTATATTCTCTAACTTTATTAAAAATAAGGGTAAAAATCCATCCTTTCCGTAATCCCTTCTCACAACATTTCGTTGTGATGTACCAGCAGAGGGAGATCATGTCCTTGCTTTCCTAACACAGCCTGGTTGCCTAATTGTAAATGTATTGATAACCCTGTCATGGCCAATAGAATAATAGAAATTCTCCAGAATACAGTCCTTGTCAAGGATAAAATCTTAATACTCCTTTTTCTTATTTTTTTTTTTTTCAAAAGATTGCTATATGCAACAGGCAATTACTCCAGTGGTAAAAGCAGTTCACAATGTAGTAATTTAATCTGTTTTCATAGAATCATGCAATTGTTTAGGTTGGAAAAGCCATCCAAGACCACTGAGTCCAGTTCCCCACCACTGACCCATGTCCACAAGTGCCACATCCTCACATTATTTGAACACCTCCAGGGATGGGGACTCCACCAC
>NW_008238434.1:1112999-1116102 GCF_000691975.1 Corvus brachyrhynchos
ACTCTTTCCATGAAGAAATTTTTCAAAATATCTCCAATCTAAATTTCCCCTGGTGCATCTTGAGGCCATTTCCTCTCATCCTTGTTTTGTTACATCTATACAATTAGTTCTCTATAAATACAATTTGATGTAAAGTCCACGTGTGCAATTTAATGCATATATATGGGGATTTCTTGTAATTTGATGTAAAGTCCATGCGTGCAATTTAATGCATATATATGGGGATTTCTTGGAGAAATCAAATGGGAGATCTTCATGGACTGGAAAAGGAGATTCAGGTGTTTAGGCTGGATGTGGACACCTATGGTCAGTGGAGATATCGACATTTTAGGGGCAATGAACCCCACACTGCCTCATGCACTGTATTTAATAAACAACCACAACTAAGGAGAGCATGATGACAAGGCTGTAGGTAAAAATAGCTTGGAATCATGGATAATTACCATGAATTCCCCGTGTGCAGAATTAAAACATTTAAATACAGGATTTATTGGACCTGATCTTGAAAAATGACCCTTATGGCATGGTCCTTCTTTTGCTTTCAGTGTGTGATAATGTTGCCAGTGTTTTCATGAAGAAATACATTACTTTTCTCATTAGATATTTAATATCTTGAAATCTCCATCCACCAGTTTATCTTCTTTTTTGTTTTTCCAAGTAAGCAGCAGAGCAGGTCCTGGCTTGGTCCTGGTCTTGCACCATAATTGTATTAATGAAGGCAGCAAGTCTGCCTCTGAGCAGAAAACAAAACTTTTTTTTTCTGTTCAGAAACAAAACTTTTGACCCCTGACTTCTATGTCATGATCACAGGATGGCCTGTTTTATAAAACAAATGTTTTATAACCAAAAGCAAAGTGATTTCATCTTGCAGATGAGAGATGATTCAGTGCTGCAGCAGGGTGAAATGGTCTCTTGGCTCAGGCAAGGGGTTTGCTAAACAAACTACTCCAGTTGCTACAGCTACTTACGCCTGTGTCTCACTCTTTCACTGGGATGTGAGAGTTTGAAATGTGTTGAACTGTGAATCAAACTGACATTTATATTTAAGCAAACTTCTGTGAAACAGAAAGAAGATTCAAAATGGCAGAAGTATCTCTGTAGGACTTCTAGATTCGTCACAATGTAGAAAACAGCATGTTAAAATGTCTCATTTTTACAACTTTTACATGAAAAGCTATCTGTCATCAGAAATGTTTGTAGAACACAGGGAATTGCTACCATTCACCTGTCTCCCCTAATTCTGCTGTAAAGCATTAATTGGCACAGCCATAAAATATTAGAGCAGACTGAGTCTAAAAAGGAAGCAGGAACCATAAAATACAGGATGGCCAGAATTCAGCCAGACACTATAGGTGTGAACATTTCAAAACAGATTTCAGTTCCCAGCTTATCTCTTTATAGCTGTAGGGTAGGAGCAGGGAACATAGCCTGTAGCTTGGTTTCAGACTCAGACCTTTTGGGAAAGTGGAGATCAGAAACTTGCAGTTCTTCAGCATCTGGATTATGTAATAAAAATATTCATTCCTACACAGATAGTCATGCTAGAATCCAAGGGTTTGTGTCCTTAACTAGAGCAGTTTTTTTCTAGTCATGTGGATTCTGGAGAAAACTCACAATGTATGACCCTTCTGAAGAGTCAGAAGGCAGAAGTCGAACAAAAGTTACATACATCCCATTTTTATATTAAATCACAGTTTTTGTATTGTTGGCAAAGGTAAGGTACCTCACAGGGAACTGTGAATCCTCTGTGACTGAAAGGCCTTGAGATTGTTCAGTATGGAGGCTCTCTGGTTCTGTCTGCAGGACAGCTTTTAACCATCTCCATTGAAATGCCTTGGTCACAGAACGGAGAGTTGAGTACTAAAAACACACTGTCCACATGTGAAAGCAGCTGCACAGCTGAAAACCACAGGGCACAGGCTGGAAAAGGGTCAGGAGTTATTTGATCCCTTCAGAGTCTGAACCCTCATCATATCATGGCATTCACATTACAAAATCTCTCCCAGAAGTTGTGCAGGTCTTTTCATGGTCTCTGTAGATGAATATGAAGATTATAACAATATAACCACAGATTAATCTATCAGTCCTTTCTCTTTTCTGCACCTTGCTTATCTTTCCTTGAAGATCTGTTAGCAGCAGCTGCAGTGAGCTGCATTACCTGCTTCCAGGCTCCTCGGCATACCTGCTAATTCCTGTTGTAGCATTCCTGTCCTGGGATGGCACTTTAATCCTGTCCTTCCCAAAAGCAGCATAGGTTCTGCCTGCATGCAACAATTTGAGATAAAAAAGGTTATTTCTAATTTTAGAGCAATGAATTCGCACCTCTTAAATGCAGGACCAGAGTGTCTGCATACATAAAATACAAAGACAGGACTTAGCCTTTGCTGGCTAAGAAAACAGTGTTAGTGAACTGGAGAGAACTCACTCTGCAATACGCACACTTCTCACAGGGAGAGCCAAAGCCACCTACCCAAAACAAACAGCAACTGTTCCCTCCTTTTCCACAATTAATCAAGTTCAAACAAAGAAAAGAAGAAAAGGAGGGATGGGACTTTTAGGAGGAGTGGGAGTAAAAGCTTTAAATGCATATGGAGTTCCAGAGGAAACAAAATATTGTCAAATGTCTGTGACAAGGGGGCCCAGAGTATCTGGGATACGTGCAGAACTTGCTGGTCAGGAGAGAGGTGTCGTGAGAAAGAGCTCTGGTGGATGCAGCCTGCTGCGAGTGGTCCATGGGATCCCAGGAGGAGCATCTGTTTTGGGACCAGCAGTTGCTCTGTAATTAGAGAGTAGCATCAGCTTTAAAAACAATAATTTTGATGTTCTCCTTCAGATGGAAACTTGGGTTTTTGAAGTGGAGTCTTGTTTATTATAAATGAGGATGAAACAGGCAGCTCTTTCCTCATTAGCAGCCCCTGGACAGTAACAATTTTTAGCTGCAAATTACAAAATGGGGCAGATTCAGACAGAAGCACAAAGGGTGAAAAGTATTTCCTTCCCAATTTTCTAAACTAGTATACGAGTTTTATTCACTTTAACTGAGATGAGCTAGAAAAAGGAATTAAACAACTTAACTCTTTACTCCACCTCAGCTAATACTTTA
>NW_008238434.1:1116161-1118708 GCF_000691975.1 Corvus brachyrhynchos
AAGGTCAGCTGGCCCACACTTTGCCCACACTCGGTGTGACAGTACAGGAGTGTGGTGGGAAGGTCTTAACACCCTATTAAGACCACATCCGTTGGATTCTTCCATGCTACTAAATTGCATAAAGAAAATGTTAAATTCCAGCCCCAAAACAGGCACAAAAAGATGATCAAGGTGAAGTCAGAAACACTCAGAATTACGAAGTAAGAATACAACTGAAATATCTGTGTATACAAAGGAGACTCCAGTGGACCTTGTGAGGGTGGCACCCGCTATGGTAGAGCCAGGGCTGCTCCCTCTGGGGTTCCTTGACCCTGCTCCCCTCCATGCCCTGCCCACAGCCCCCCACCCTGATAATCCCCAGGTGTTCCTGCCACGGAGCACTCCCACAGTGCCACGGCCTGACCTTGGAGTGCCTGTGTTTAGCTCTCATTCTGGCATCATGTCAAAACCTTACTGTAGAGCATGTCAGAAGGAACACAGGGATTTTTTTTCCAATAGATGAATCTTTGGCAAACTATGAAAATAATTTCATTGGAGAAGAAGAAAAAAAGTTGTTCCTCTAGCTACAGGGCTTTCTTTCTGCAAATTTCAAAGGCCTGCTGTGAATAATAGTGTCAGAGCTTCCAAGCTGCAAGGCTATTTTATAGTGGAAAGTGTGAGGCAACCAAAATAAATATCAGTTTCCACTGTTACAAAATAAAGATTTTATTTTATGTTGTACCTTAAAAGCCATGTTCAAGGACATGTTTTTTGGGACACAGAAGTAGGTACCCCAGAGGGTTATTTTTTCATACAGGCACTGGGTTTTTTCTTTCTTGTTCACAGCAATTTGGGAAATAATTTGAGACAGAAAGAACATGACAGCTTTCTTTATGATGAAAAACATAACAGGAATTTGTCTTCCTAAAGGACTGAAGGCAATCCTTAAATCCAAATGCTGCCAGTCCTTAGGATGTTGGAAATACATATTCCTATGCAGTGGTGTGAGTGCATCTCTCCTTAGACGATTTGAGAGTATTTTTGACAAACCTGGTCCTAGTTTTCTGCTAGCAGAGTTACAGATGAGGCAAGTTTTCCATGGTTTGGTGTTTTATTGCGAATGCTTTGCACAGCTCTGGTTATGTGCTTCCTTCTCATGACATCAGTGCTGAGGGGAGAAAGAATGTAAACATCTGTTTTTTATAATTCAATTCCAGGCTTATAACTTGATTAGGATAAGCAATGTTTCTACATGATTTATTTTCCAGTCACAACAATGTGCAGTTTTAGCAGCAGTTTGAAAATTAGTAAAATAAGGATGGAAACTAATGAGGTAAATCCTGCTTCACAGTCTACCTTTCTGAACTGCACTGAACACTGTGCAAAGGCTTGGGATTTCCCTCCCACTTGGTGTTTAAAATGATGTCCTGTTGCTCCCCGCAGTGCAGGATGCAGCCCATGGAAAGGAGGCTTACATAGCAGCACTGAGGTGAACTGGAGCAAAGGGAATTTGGCTCCTGGCTCTGTACGGAGCCCTTCTGTGTGGCATTGGGTCAGGACTGAGTTTTCCACAGATGCCTGCTGGGACATTGCTGCATCCCTAAACAACTAAGAAGGAGTTTAGTATCTTCCATCGCCTGAGCAGGGTTAAAACTCCACTCTAGTAGCTTACTTTCCTTTGTTTTCCAGGCTTTTTCTTGTACCAGGAACTGCCAGTGCTTGGAGCCATGGTCCTGGTCACAGTCTGGAGTCTTTCCTACTCCCTTTAAACTATTGAATTTAAGGATATGTTCATGCGCACTGAGGAGGGCTTCAGTAGTAGTTGTGGATGTGTAACTGAAGCCAAAGGACAGCCAGGGCAGCAGTGCATGTCAGAGTGATTTCAGTCTTGTATCACGTTTCCAGTAATAAAACACTAAAAATTACAGAATCCCAGAATGGTTTGGGTTGGAAGAGACCATAAACCTCATCCAGTCCCATCCCCTGCCATGGGCAGGAACACCTTCCACTAGCCCAGCTTGTTCCAAGACCTGTCCAACCTGGCCTTGGACACTGCCAGGGATCCAGGGGCAGCCACAGCTTCTCTGGGCACCCTGTGCCAGGGCCTCACCACCCTCACAGGGAACAATTCCTTCCCAATATCCCACTCTTAACCCTGCTCTTTTGGGATGAGCTCGAGCCGGCACTGCCACCCTCACCTGCGGCATATGCGGGCACAGACCCCAGGCCGTGAGGGACAGGTCCTGCTGGGGGGGCTGGCCGGGCTGGGGCCGGGAGGACCTCCGGTGAGGGAGAGACCCGAAGTGAGGGCAGAGACCCCGAGGTGAGGGAGTGACCCCAAAGTGAGGGAGGGACCCCCAGGCGAAGGCGTGGATGCTGAGGTGAGGGCGGGACCCCCGGGTGAGGGAGGGCGGACTCCAGGTGAGGGCGGGATCCCGGGCTGAGGTCGGCGAGTCCGAAGTGAGGGAGAGACCCTGAGGTGAGGGCGGAACCCCGGGGTGACGGAGGGACCCCCTGGTGAGGGCTGAGACCCTGAGGTAAGGACGGCGATCCGGAACTGCGGGGGGA
>NW_008238434.1:1119213-1130506 GCF_000691975.1 Corvus brachyrhynchos
TCGCCCTGAGCGCCCGCGCCGTGTCCGAGCCCGAGGCGGTGCCCGGGGGAGCCTCCACTCTGGCTTTCGTCTTCGATGTGACCGGCTCTATGTACGACGACCTGGTGCAAGTTATCGAGGGCGCATCCAAGATCCTGGAGACATCGCTGAAGAGACCCAAGCGGCCGCTGTACAACTTCGCGCTGGTGCCGTTCCACGACCCAGGTAGGGCATTCCCCCCGGGGAGCTGAGCGGGACCCGGGCCGGGGCGGGCAGGAGCTGGGAAAGGCCTCAGGGAGCTTCCGAGGGCTGGCAAAAGATAGGGTTTCCTGCGCTTGTAGAGACTGGAGCCTAAGTATTCCTGTCCCATCCTAGTCCTTCTGGCCGCACGCGTTTCTCTGCCAAGGGCGAGTAACACTTTGTGACCCCCCACCTCCCTATCTCTCTACAAAGCTTCCCAAAGCCTTCAGTATAGACTGGAGTGGGCTCTAAGTGCGCTGTGTGCACCAAAGAGTAGTTTAGGGGATTAAATACTCCCCTTAGTTGTTCTGATACGAGCTGAAGGAGCTTCAGTGAACTGCACGTGGAGTAGTAACATTGCTACTGAGTTTTTTTTGAATGCCCTTCTATGGGAGCGCACTTAAGATCATGCATAATGCAGTTGCACTTTTCCTCCTGTCTTATTGTCTCGTGTTTACATTCAGAAACTTGCAGTAAATGATTCAGAAGCTTTACATGGTGTGTTTTTTTGGTTTGGGGTCTTACTTCTTTCCCTCATCTTACCTTTTTTCCCCCCTTCTGCTGTACATCGTGCATTCCTCTCTTTCAGCATCTGTTTTTTGTTCCCTTCCTATCAATTTTCTCTGGCTTTCTTCCTCTTTCCTTGTCAAATTCTTGAAGAGGAAATAGGAACAGGATGCCCCAGGCTGGTGATGTGTGCTGTACTGTGCAGTAAAAACCTCTCTTAAAAAAAAAAAAGAATCAGAAAGTGGGAAAAAGTGCTTGAAAATTACCTTTTGGCTCTAGTTTCCATGGAGTATCTCAGAATATGATATTCCCAAACTCAATTCTTAAGAGTTCCATTTTTGCAGGGATGTCAGCAAAAAAAATGGAGATCCTTTCTATTTCCCCCCAGATACTTCTGCTTACAAGATATGTGTTTGCTATTGGTATAAATACCTTAAACCAAAAGCTGAGAAAATTAGAGGGAAACTTTTCTTTGCAAATGTTTCTGCTTTGCCATCTCTAAGCTTGTATAGGTTCTCTTTTTTTTTTTTTCTTACAAAGAGTTCTTCATGGTGATACCAGTGTGTTCTATCACAAAAAGGTCCTTACTGTTTCCATGTTTGGTGTCATTTTCCTTTTGTTTTCCCTTCCTTGCGCCCCCCCCCCCCGTTTTTTTTTTTGGTTATTTTGTGGAACAAGCTTATATGGGACTTAAAAAGCATCATGCCACAGAAATAAACAAGAAGGGAAAGATTTGGGTCAAGTGTAGAACCTAGAACTCTTTTATAGCCTTCTGGAAAATCAAGTGGATAGATCTCTTTGGAGCTCTTTTTCCATGAAGTGGCCAGAGGATCAAGAGGACTGGTTGGGAGTGTTTTGGTTTGATTTTCTCTCGATGATAGCACATCTTCACTTCAGTGAGAAGAAAGGGATTCAGTCTAGGAGTTGATAGTTCTCTTTTTCAGAACGATCGGGTAACTATTCCAACCACAAGAGCAAGAAGATCTTGTGTGATGCACTTTTAGTTTACAGGTTTGTGTGGTGGTCCTTTGTTCTTGTGCATCCTCAGTAGAAAGAAGTCCCAGCTTTCTCTCACGGGTAGTCCTGTGCTTAGTTTCCATCACAAACTACTTTCACGTCCTCTGTTTCAATAGCTCCTGTTTTCTTTCTTGTCGCTTACGTTTTCATTCAGTTTTTCTTCTGCACATTTTCACCTCTTCAGTCCTTTTTTCCATCCTGCTCATGTTCTTGCTTCCCCTGCCTCTCCAGATTCTTTGCTTGTGTTCCAGACTGACTCCTTTGACCACACTTTGGTGTACCACCCCTCCTTGCTCTGTACAAACCTCACCAGCAGCAAATCCACTTCCACCTTCCTGGGCTTGAGTCACATTTTCCCACTCACTGACTCCTTGCTTCCTTGCCTCCTCCCCCATTCCCTCTCTTTCCACAGGAGATCCCTTTCCTTGGCAAATGTTAGACTTCATTCAGTGGAGTGACTGTAACTTAAACCTGCAGAGAGCTGACCTGTACAGCACAGAGCTGCTGGCAAACGTGCCTCAGAGTATCCTGTTACACCTCTCTGTGTGGAAGTCCAACTTCCCTGAGGGGGCCTTACTTCTTAGCGTGATGGATAGATAACTTGTGAGGGCAGGGAGCTCTTTCAAAGTGGAGGATGGACAATTTTCAACTTCATTTTGTCCTAGTTTCTGAAAACTATTTCTTTGGTCTTTCTTAGGGTTAGAAAGACACACCACAGGCCAATGTCTTGAATTTTATGGATGTGTAAGGTCCAGATGACTGCTGGTCATCTGTATCTTACATCTGATGATGACCAAGCTGAGGCACTTGAAAAGAAAATGCAAGAAATGTTATTGTGACCACTTCAACCTCGTTTTTTTTGTTGAATCTATAGAGAAGTAACTTTACTCAAAAATCTCATAAAAATATTGCTTGGCAAGTATTTCACGGCATCCAATTCATACCTAGTGTTTTTCTTTCTGAAGGTTGCTCAGCTGAATTAATGAATATGAAGCTATTTTTTTTCACAAGTTGTGTTGTTATTCACTCAATTTTTTTTTCCAAAAAAAAAGCGTTTTATGTAGCTGCCTCACAGGCAAATTTTCTGGATGTTTTGGTGAGGTGCTGTGGTCCCTGGGGCAGATGGGACTCTACAAGGTGTACAAATACAGTTGGGGCTCAGGTCCAAGGAGCTTCTCTTTGTATAAAGGTGCCCTGATGCAGATACACTGTTAATAGGTAATTGCAATTTATATTGGGTGTGGATTTGGTTTCGAACTCCAGTGTTTTCCTAATTTATGTTGCAGAGTGCACTTGACATCCCACAGGGTACAGCTGAATTATAAATAACTTGGTATAAATGTAGTCTAGCAGAATATGGGAGGATTTTTAAATAACTCAAAGTGCTGCATATTAGTGCTGCATTGAGGCACTGGTGCTTGTCCAGGGAACGGAATGGAGCTGGGCAAGGGGCTGGAGGACCAGGAGTGGCTGAGGCAGCTGGGAAAGGGGCTCAACCTGGAGAAGAGGAGGCTCAGGGGGGACCTTGTGGCTCTGCACAACTCCCTGACAGGAGGGGGCAGCCGGGGGGGCGGTCGGGCTCTGCTCGCAGGGAACAGGGACAGGAGGAGAGGGAACGGCCTCAGGCTGGGCCAGGGGAGGCTCAGGTTGGACATTAGGGAAGTCTTTTCACAGAAGGGGCTCTAAAGCATTCACACAGACTTCCCCGGGCAGTGGTGGAGTCCCCATCCCTGGAGGTGTTCAAAAACCATGTGCGTGTGGCACTTGGGAACAAGGTTTAGTGGTGGTGGTGCAGGATTGATGGTTGGACTTGGTGATGTAAAAGATCTTTTCCAGCCTGAATGATTCTGTGATTCCTTGACTGTGATGTGCCAATGCACTGTGGTGTGTAATGGTAGATTTAAATGTAGTGTTTTCCCTACTGCAGTGGCATTTTGATAAAACAGGAATACTAGTATATTTTTAGTATCAAACCTGAGGCTTTTGGCCCAGAATTACGGCCTACAGAAAAATTTGTCATGGGTTTCACATTCCTATACCATGTACCATCTGGTGGGATGCAGAGAGTCCAATTTTGGAAAAACCTTTTGTTTTGGATTCTACTTTGTGAGTAAGTATGTGCAATGCTTTAACAGATTACAGGGAATTTTTTTATTGTGGATTTTCAATGCCTAAATGTGATCACAGAAGTTTCGTAGATGGTGAAAAGGGCTGTTGACTAAGAAATCTCTTGTCAGACTTGTGTTCAATGGAAAAACTGGTGTGGGGGATGGAAAATTGTCCCAAATTTAAGAAGAGTTGGCACAAGAAAATGTTGAACTGGAGCTAAAGCTGAAGATCAGCAAATGCTTTTGTAGTTGCGTGTTGTGGGTCCTGATGTCCTACGAACTCCCATTTTATCCTGTGGAAATGGGACTGGACTTGGAATGTCTTTATTTAACATCCGTGGCCAGCTTTGCTATTTTTTCTTTATGCCATTAAGGAATTTTGGAATGGAAAATAAGCCTGAGAGGACGAATTCATCCCTAGTATTTTTCTGTAAAGCTAATGGAATTATACAAGTCATAACTCACTCTGTGTGATTTAATCAAGCATTCCTTTAGTGTGAATGGCTATTCTATAGACCAAACTCCAGTAATTAATTAAGACAAAAATGAAGGGAATATGTAACCTCTGGACTTCTTAGGGCAGAGGATGCTGTTTGCCTGTTCATACTCTGCATGTCTACAGAAGTCTGAGCATCTTCTGACCCTTTCCTTATAAATCAAATAGAAAACACTGTGTGAGAAAAGGGGCAACATTATTAATGTGTAATTCAGGTGGGAAAATAGTATTGAACTTAAGTCACATAGTAAGTGTGTAGGAGAACTAGGAATACAATTTTTTTTCCTTGATCCTACTCCTCTTTCTTGAGAGAGTAAAGCTCTTTTCTATCTTGAAGTGAAGTTATACACATAGTTAAGCACAAAGTTAGGTTTAACTGGAGTCTCCTTTCTTTAACAGACTGGCAGTGCTGTGTCTGTAACATGGTTAGGCTGCTGAGCCACATTCTAGCTTGGATCAAGTTCAGGAGGTCATATGAAAAGGCTGGGAACTTTGGGTTTTGCAGGTTTGATAGTTTTTTTTAGAAGTTATAATGAAGAAGTAATGTTTTTTCCAGAGGAGGAATTCTGTGAAATTAAAATTAGGCTATTAATGGAGTTAAAGTTTTTCATACTTCCTGACAGAAAAAGTACTGTGGTTATGCAGATGGATAATGATGGGAGAGGGGAAGGCACTCCTGTGTCCTTGCTGTACCCACAGCTGGATGGTATCACAGATGGTATAATGGATGGTGTCACTGACTCTTCCTCTCACTTCCAACTCTCCTGATAGCCTTTCTCCCACGTGCTGCCCGTTGTTTTCAGCATTCCTTTGAGGGGGGGGGAAGAAGTGCTTCAAGATTTGGTATTAGTTTTACTAAAGAACGGGAACATGGCTGTGGACAAACACTACTGTGGCAGTGGCTTTCAAAGCAGGGAGAACAAGTTTAAGGGACATGTGGTATTCTGTACTGGTATCTGAGTTTGCCCACACCATAGAAGTGGTGCTTGTACAGGGGATGGGGGCAGCATGAGAAAAGTTTGGTGTCAGAGAAGCTGTGACTGCCCCTGGATCCCTGGAAGTGTCCAAGGCCAGGTTGGATGGGGCTTGGAGCCACCTGTGGTAGTGGAAGGTGTCCCTACCCATGGCAGGGGTGAAACTGGATGGGCTTTAAGATTCCTTCCAATACAAACCAGCCTGTGATTCTATGATTGTAATGAAAAGGGAGACAGCTGAAAGAGGGAAAGGAATACAACTCTGTGTTCCTGTCCACATTCCGGGGGTCTCCTTATCTTCCTTAGTAGGTAAAATTACTTAAAATGTTTGAAAACTGTCTATTGTTTGAGCTAGACAAATTATTAGGTTGCCCAGAAGAAATAAACTGCTTGCCAGTGAAGTTTCTGAGGGCAAATGTTTTGTGAAAACTGGGTACGTATCAAAATCCCATAGTTTTTACAGGATAGATAGAGAAGAATTGCCTCAATTCTCTTTGGTAAGAGTAAGGTCAGAGGCCAAGAACATTATGCTCTCCATTTAATTCAAGTAGTTGTCTTATTTGAGAGTTGAGTGGCTTTTATATTGCTACCAAAATCAAAAGTGGAAAAAAAGGTGCTAATTTAGGAAGTCTCATCTCCCTGTTCTTCTGATGGATCACAGAAAACCAGGTTAAAACTTTAACAGCCAATCTGTCAGAGCAGTGCTTTTTGGTGGCCTCAAATTTGTGAACATCCCATCCTAACAACTCAAGCATGTGTAAGGATTTGGGGTTTTTTGAGGCTGGTTTATTTTGGACTTAGATACATAGTGACAGCAATGGTGAGTGCACGTCCAAATTTTTTCCTTGATGTTTTAGGAGACGGAGAGTAAGGATACAACTGTTCAGTGCTGTCTTGGTATGTCTGAGGGCAAATGAAAAGCAGACCTGGGCATAATAGACCTGGTGACAATTTCAATGGGAAATACTGCTTCCCTATAACTCAAAGCTCAGCTCTGTGTTGTTACTACTACTAAGTGTTATTGTTGCTGTCACCAGATGAGTGGCTGTCACCAACACTGTATAAGTGAACATGTCTGGGCTGGTAAGGAGGAAGTCTGAAGCACCTACAGACATTTTCCATCTCTGAGGCTTCTGGGATAACTGTACTGACCATATAGGAAATGAGTGTTTGAAACCTTATTGTCACCCTTAACAGAGACATTGTAATATCTATAAAATTAATTCCCTGTGATTGCATGGATGTTTTCTTGTTCCTCTAGAGGGATTTATCTGGGGTCCCTCTAAAAGTAGCTGTTTGTACAGATTACAGAAGACAGTAAGTATTGCCACTGCCAGAAGCTCCAAAATCTGTGAGGCAGCCAAAATGTTGTGACATGATCCAAAAGCCTGTTAGACCATCACTTACAACTTATTTTTCTGCTGTCTTAACTCTGCATGTCCAGCCCAGAAGGTGTGCACAAGGGTAAATTTCTGCTCTGATTCTTGAATTCTTCTGGCAAGGAAAAGGATTATTCTCCCTGTTTTTGTTTGAAGATACAGTAGAGATTCTTTTCCATGGGAAAAAAATGATAATGCCTCAAATACATAATTCTTTTCTGCTTTGAATTACAAATTGTTTTTCATGTTACATTTGAAATTGTTGCCTACAGAACTTAGAAGCTACTTGTTCTATTTTGCTTTGTTCTCCTCAGCTCCAAGTGGTTGTAATTCCAAGGAAACCTCTGCAGCTCATTAGCAATGTATTGCAGTGTTATTCTGTCCCTATAATTACTACTGATGTCGTTTATCAGGTGAGCCTTGCTGTTAGCAGTGTGCACCTTTTCCCTAGAGCTTCTGGAGTTTGTATAGAGGATACTTCACCTGTTGTGTCCCAGGTAGAAGTCACAGTGCCCTTGCAAACTCAACTTTTAGGTACGTGACAATTCACAGAGAGATCTTCTCCCAGTTTCTTAACCACTTTTAAACAAAGAAACTTTCCCATTCCCCTTTGTCTCTTCTTTCCTGCACTCTGAATTTATTTCCCAGGAGTTAGAGCAGCTTGTGTTTCACACAATCACATGGAGAAGCCCAGTTAATCCTATTCATGGCAGTAATTGTTTAACACAAGGCTACACCAGCTACGGGTCTTGATGGGAGCTCTGTGGTATGGAAAGAAAAGAGCAATTTCTGCTGCCACATGCATCTCCTGGATTGGTTTAAATGCACACAAATCAAATTCCTACTGTTGTATAAAAAGCAGATATTTGATGCAGATCCTCAAGTGTTTTTAAGCTATGAATAAGCTGTCCCTCCCTGAAACTGATATAGTGTCCCTTTTTCATCTGGAGAAAACAATTGTTTTCTGAGAATGCATGGTAATGAAGTGAATAAAGAGCCATGAATATTGTATACATCTTTATCTCACTTTAACTGAGGCAGTAGTGTTCATTGTAAATGGAATTGTCACAGAAATATGGGAGGAAAGTTGACAAGGAGGCCAGTCAGAGTATTTGCCTCTTGAAATGCCAAGCTTGCTCTTTTCAAGTGCCAGTCCTAGAGGAAAACTAGGAAAAAAATGTGTTTGTGGTGGGGAATTTAGTATCACAGAATTGTTAAGAGAGGTTAATTGTTAAGAGGTCAGATGAGACCTCTAAGATCTTTGAGTCCAACCCTTAATCCAGCACTACCATTTTCACCACTGAAGCATGTCCCCAGGTGCCATATTGACATGTCTTTTGGACACCTGCTGGGATGGTGACTCTTCCACTGCCCTGGGAAGCCTGTTCCAGTGCCTCACCACCTGTTTGGTGAAGACATTTTTCCCAATATTCAATCTTAACCTCCCCAAGAGCAACTTGAGGCGTTTTCCTCTCATCCTGTCCCTTGATCTCTGGGAGCAGAGCCCAACTCCCCCTGGCTGCCCTCTCCTGTCAGGGAGTTGTGCAGAGTCACAAGGTCCCCCCTGAGCCTCCTTTTCTCCAGGCTGAGCCCCTTTCCCAGCTCCCTCAGCCACTCCTGGGGCTTCAGCCCCTTGCCCAGCTCCGTTCCCTTCTCTGGACGTGAATTAATAGTGAATGCCTTTGCTGAAGAGAGTGAAGTTGAGTTCTCAGGGGAGAATGAAGGAAAAGAACCACCCAAGACCTGAAAACTGGTGAAACTGAGACTCTGATCCTTAATCCTTGCTCTGTGTGCTGCACTGCTGTCCAGCAGTACTGACTTGATTAGCATCAGGCATGAGGCAATGCCCGGGTGCCTTTTGAAAGCTCAGTATTGTGGATGCAGAAGTGGGCTGTGTGTTACCTGCAGAGGGTGAACAGTACCTGTCCTGCAAAGGGGGCATGGAGTGGTGGGATTCCCTGTGCTGGTACAAGTTGTGGTTGAGCTTCTCTTAAACAATGGGAAGCAAAAGGAGTCTGTATTTGGTTGGTGATTTCTTCAATGCCTCATGCAGTGTTCATTCTGCATCCTGCTGGACCAACTTGTTAGAAACCTTAGAGCTATTTCCGCTGTACTGTGAAAACAGGGAATGGTCATGACCCAAAGGCTGCCAGAGCTCCAGGAGCTTTTGGACAATGCGCTCAGGCCCAGGATGGGATTGTTGGGGTGTCCTGTGTGGGGCCAGGAGTTGAACTGGATGATCTTTGTGGATCCCTACCAACTCAGGATATTCTGTGATTCTATGGTTTGGGGTCTCTGTCATCTTTTTTCTGACTTTATCCATTGTGTATCAGAGGCTGCTTGGAATTTATACTAGTGTGGATTTCACTCAGTCAGTGGAGGATCTGGATAAACCAGATTAAGGACTATGGAAAAGGAGCAGATATTTCATTTAGTTAATGGACTTTGAATATGGCTTAAAGCATGACAGGAGGAACCCTTTAGACAGAGAGCCCTCAGATGCCAGTTGGTATGTATTTTCCAGTCAGTGATTTGATTGTTGTCATATGCTGTGGCTTTGGTTTTGAAGGAGACGCATCAGAGGAGATATTGAGAACACATGTTTTTCAGTTTGCAAATGGCAAAACAGTTCCTCTGTTGGAAGAGAGTGATGGCATTGCTTGATCAGCTCACTATGCCTTGGTAATCAGCAGTTTTGTTAGAAGAAATAGGATTTAATGAAATGTGCTCTGGGCTGGCTGCTTTTTGTACGTCACTGCTCCAGCCAGGGAGAATGTTTTACCCCTCACTTAACACTGTTGAACATAATGTGTTTTTTATAACTGTTGCTGGTGTTTAGGATTTCCTTTTTGAGGTGTGCTGCTCTGAGATCAGATTTACGAGATCCTTCAGTAATGCCGGCAGTGAATTCATGCTGTGCAGTTGTTGTTGGGTGAACTCTGGGTCCAAGATTTGCATTTTGCAAAGGGGTAGTTCGCGGTGTTGCATTTTTAAGGGGGATCATAGTGGTTTAGGTCAGGCATATCCCCTTGTGGTCTATGGTTAAACTCCTTTTGTTGCCTTTTGAAGAACATGTGCAACCTAGTCTTCGGTAACTGGTTTTGCCAGAGGAGAAGCACAATGACTTCATGTTCCTGGAGCATTTGGATGGAGTCATGTTGTCAAGGTGCATGAAGCCACGGCACTGAGGACAGGATTAATCCCATTTCACTTCAGGCTTTTAAGTGAGGGAGGTGACCTGAGAGGCTGGTGGCCCAAAGGCTCTTTCTGTAAATCACAAAATGAAACTGGGACCCTTAAAGAGCATTAATCCCCTGCAAATTTTTAAATACTCTTTGGAGATCTCATTTGCTTTCACTGGATGTAGGGGGAGCAAAGGTTAGTTCAGTCAAAGCCCTGAATTTAGAATGTATGAAGTTAATTGAGAGGCTTTCTGACATTGTGCACTGGGCTGACTGTCCACATAATAGTCCCTGAAGTTTGTTTCACACCTAGGTTTTCATCCTACCACATGGATAAGCTCTCAGGGGTGAATAAGTTATTCCCACACAGTGATTCCCTGGCTCCCATCAGCAGCTGAAGAAGGTCCCTGGTTGGGCAGCCCCAGCACACCCTGAGGGCTCCTGTGAACCTGCTTTGCCAAGGGCCTTGGGGAATGTCTGATCATGGGGCTACTCAGCAGCTCGTGCACCTCCTTTGCCCTCTCCACAGATTATTGGCAGGGTTTGAACCTTGGGTGTTCAGAGACCCCTTCTGTGTCAGCTAAAGAAGTAACACTGGCAGCTCCAAGGCCGATAGTCCCGTGGGACAATCCTCAAGCCGGGGCTGGGATGTGCCTTGTGCTGTGTCCTGCGAATGTAAACAGGCTGTGTGTGTTCATGCAGCGACGTTAATGTACTGTTCTCTATCCCTGTGCTCCTCCATCTTGATTTGCTTTGGCACCTTTGGTACTCTTCACTCTGTGCACTTTGCCAAGTCATAGCCCTTCTCCTAAAACATTCCTAGCCACAGATTTCAGTCTGCAAGGCATTACGGGTAAGATACATGCATTTTTGCAAATGACATATTCCCAGACAGTGAGCCAGCACGCGGCAAACATCGCAAACAACCAGAGAGAACTGAAAGGGGTGAATTTATTTTCAGTGATGTGCCCCTATTAGCAGGCTCATCCATTCTCTCTGGAATAGTGGCTTCCTTACCATTTGCTCTTGGGAATACGCCAGTAAGTGTGTGATACAGATACAATGAATGAATATTATACAACTTTAAAAGCCAATTTCATGTAGCCTGATACATAGTAGAGCCAAATTCCCAATATCAACTTTATAAGATAAATTACAACCAGCAGAGCTTGCTCAGCAATGAGAGGTAACCAAAGCAGAACGGGACCCCAGTTCTCAGCCTGGAAAAATGCTGCTGAAGTGGAGTGAGTGGGGGTGGGTTTGCAGCATGGAATGGAAATGAAGGAATGTCTTGTGTTGCTGTAGTCCCTGCTAAACGTCTGGGCTGTTTGCTTGGGATAACAGCTCTGAGCTGTGACTGTAGGTTACTGCTGGACTCCTGCCAGCTTGTTTAAATTAGATTCCTACCCTG